>NC_079377.1:19607500-19732500 GCF_021018895.1 Seriola aureovittata
GCAGTTAGGAGCTTTAGAGTTTAAACATGGGAAAGTAATTAGTTGATGATTGCATGGATGGCTGACAGGTAGTTAGCATGTCAAGCTTTCCAAAGAGACAGATCGACTGACATATTCTAAGGACATCTTTTTTTTTTCATTAGTTACACGAATGTCTTCTGCAGTAAATTTTAGTTTAAAAGGAGGTTTGACATGAAACTAAGTTTGATATTCTAAAGGTAATTTCAATAGACTTGCAAATTTTAGTTTGCTGTAGATTATGGCAGCTGGGGAGGTGGGACCGTGTTAGTGTGTGGAATGTCTATAATGCTCACTAAAACATGTTGACACCCGTGATAAAAGCAGTTGTCATGCATGCTCCTTTTTAAGATCCCTTGGGCAACACAGTCAGATAAACACACAGCCTCTCTATTCTGTAAACACTATGAAGGTATTTTTTTTCTTAGATTTAGATGGATGAGTAGAAATGGAGACCATGAGAGAGTTATTGACCTTATTTTTGAGCTCTGATGAATGTTAACTCCCTTCACCATGTTAATGGAACCGCTCTCAGAAGTTTGAAGTACAGTCTACAGGAGTTGTATTGTAGAATTTGTAAATGTTTCAATACGAGTATGTATGAAAATGTGGCCTAAAAATGTAAATGCTTTACAAAGAAGTTTGAGTTGGATTTAACTCACTTAGGAATTTGATTTGAAAGTCGTAGACCACTAGATGTAAGAAGCAGCTTTGTTTTTTGGCTCTGTCTTTTAATGTGTCTGTGGTTTGTTAAAGTGGTTATGGCACTCAAACAAGGATCCATTGTCACTTTGCTGTTAATGTTTTTATTCACACACACACACACACCCCTGTTCCATTGCACAGAGCAACAGTGTCAAACTGAAAACAAGCCCGTGTCACTAACTTTAAAATGTGTCTGTCCACATCTTTAACTGACATTCATCTTTGCTCCAAAGAGCGATTAAATAACAGTATGCCATTTTTTTCCCCACAGAAACCCTAAGGCCACAGTGCAGAGGACCAACAAGAAAGTGAACAATGACCCCACACTGCGCATCCAGAACCTTTCTATTCTCATCAGGCAGATAAAAGCCTATTATCAGGTAAGATTGATTTCAGCTGAACAAGCTGAAAAGTCAGATACAACTTGATCTTCTATTTGCTTCATCAGAAGTTAAGGTTGTTCAACAATGTCCAAGCTGAGGGTGAAGGTTGAGAGATATTTCTTTGCAGTTATCTGCTGAAAGAGAAAGTGGATACTGATATGGGTAAAATCATGATGATAAAGCTGTAACAGTGAAACAATACAGTCAGACAACACAGCTTTCACTCGCGCACAGAATTAAATGGGTCCACACAAGCATATGCCCAATGAAGATTTGGCAGTATAAATGGAGATATATTTGCAGATGTGTGTATGTGCATGACTGCATGTGATGTGGTATCATTCAGATAGTAGAGAGGGCCCAGTGAATATACAGAGACAGGAATCAGGAATGTGAAAGACATAAAGCCATGGAAGTGGTTTTGCTTCTCCAACTTACTCTGATGAATGTCTGGTATTTCTTTTTTTTTTTTCTTGCTTAGATTATTTTTCTTTTTATTTCAAAAATCGACTTGTGCACCATTTCCGTGTTGGATGATGACCTTGATATATGTATCAGCCTTATTTTGGATTCAGTTTGTCACAGTTATACTTGAGAGAGATCAACACTACAAAATGCAGCTCACATCATTACTTTTTTTGCAAGTAAGACTGACTGAAGCTTTAGTCAGAGATTTGACGGTGATAGAAGAACACCAAGTCACATGTAGTGAAGTCTTATCTCATGTTGAGGCTGTGTTTGCTGCTTAGCACAATATCTGCTCATCAGGCCCTGAAACATGTCAGTCTATGTTCTCACCACAGTTAATCATTACTTGGACCAAAAGGAAACGATTTACACTTCCTATTTATCTAATGGACTAAAGAGAAACTGGAGGAGGAAGTGTGGAGGGAGTAAAAGATGGAGAAAAAATGAAAGAAAGGCTTTAATGCATATTTTGCAATCCCGTGAGCTGTAAACACTGGTGGGAATGATGCATTGATATACTATTATTCAAGAAAATATTTTTATTTGCACTACATTTGTGCACATGCATCGTGAACCATTTCTTGACCACTGTTTCACAGTCGATTTTCCTGTGTCAAACTGCTTGGATAAGCGTTTGCAGCCTATACCCAAGGCTAGATCCAAAAAAAGTCAATATAATCTCAATTTGTAGTCCATCTCTGTCTGTATGGCAAATTAGTATTTTTTCCTGCGTAGCAGTGCTCACAGTTTCTCCCAAATTATATCAGAAGTGAGAATGGGCAGCAATACCAGGTGTCAACTGCAGATCTCATCAGCTGCATCGAGACACATTCTTGATGTATCCAAATACAAAATACTAGGTCTCAACATGACCTGAGATACTGAACTGTCTGACTGATTTCTGAAGTCCTGGGGAAATGGCTGAACCAAAGCCTGACTTGGCTTGACAGCACAAGGTCCCAGTTTCTCTAAATTGTGCGTATTAATGTTATCTCTTAGACAGTGTGTTGTCATGACATTATCATATGATATCGTGCCACTCATCCTTACTGTCAGGTCATTTTGAAATGTCAGGTGTCAAGATTTTATTCTAGGCAATTGTGCAGATCTTTGGCTTTAAATATGTCCTGTTACACTCTGCTGTCATACAGTATTACTTAAATACAGTGTCACTTCTTTACTGTGTGCAAGTGTTATGCCAATTGTGAAACCCGTGATCTTAGCGAATTGAATCAATGCGGAGAGAATATGATTCAGTACATTGCTGCAACAGTGACTCAACTGTGTTTGTGATAACCAGGAATTGAGCGTGACCCAGCATGCTGTTGCGACAGTGTAGTGAGCTCAGAAATGTTGTCATGGCCAAGCAGTCGCACTGACAGAGACACAGCTTTCCCACACTCAGGAGGACTTAGGACTGTGACACATATCCTCAGGGGCTGTAGCTGTGCGAAGACTATGTAAAGGCACTTACTTATCACAAAAATGGTGGCATTCAAATAAAAAAATATCAAATGGTGTAACAATGAATTGTAAGGCCAACTATAACTTTTAGTCAGATCTAACATTTCCTCTAACTAGATAGTGTTAGAATAACATTGGTTAGTTCTAAAAGTTGTTGTTTTTATGTATTTAGAGGTTTTTTTTGTTTTTTTTTTTCTTTTTATCTGCTGTTTTCATATTTGAAGTAAAGTGCAGAGTGTGAGTGATTTGAGTAATTGTTTGTTGGATCTGGTTTGCCTCGGTTCTAAACATCCTGTTAATCACTCCTGGGTCATCTTATTTAAACAATCGGCCTATTGTGTAGACTTTGTCATTATAAGCCTACAAAAGCTCCATTAGGCCGCCTCAAACACCTTGCAGAATTATCTGTCTGAGTCAGTGGTTGTGTCAGTGGCTGCTGGGGTTAAGTAGTGACCAGCAGAGTCTGTGGATGATGGGATGACAGGAAGGGTTAAGGATATTACTGGAGGCTCCTGGGTGACTCGATTAACCACCGGACATGCCCAGTATTATTCTCCAGGATCCGGCATATTTATGCGATACTACCAACCTTCTTGTTGAAAAGAAAACAATACAAAAATTATTAAACTGCCTTTTTTTGCCATTGAATTGATTCGCACATTGTAATCCTTTTTTAAATTTCAATTCTGGTCAGTAGATTTCAGAAATTATTTAAAATGTACTGAATTGAACTGAAAAATTATTTATCCTGAAGTTGAGTAAGCCTGGGTCTGAGTGGCCCACAAGCACATACAAAGTAAGTTTTTGAAAAATGTGTTGTTATTTAAAGAGGATGATTAAATGTTTTGGGTGTTGTTGAATTACATCATGTATTTGTTTTGGGGGCATTGAACCCATACTGTTGGGGTAATCTGAGTTGTTTTAGCTTTAGGGTTGGACATTTTAAGCCAACAATCTCTTGTTCCTCTACGGCGTTTCTTTAATCTTCTCTGTTTGTCCCTGCATCGCTCCGTTGACCTCCTGGTCACACTATTGTTCAGCCACTTGTGTCTGCAGGCTCTGCCTCACAGAGACCACCTACAGGTTCAAATCCCTGCTGTCCTTGCTGTGTGTCTGTCTGTCTGTCCCCTTGATGGCCTTTTAGGGGCTTAACCCACCACTGAAAGTCATTCAGTCATTCAGATGGTGATGTGATTGACTTGTCTGTTTAAGTGGAACACTTTAGTGCATATTTTAGACAAAAGCCATACAGTATTGTAATGTGGTCTTGATTACATGGGGCTCAGTTCCTTCATGCATTTTCCTTTAATTTCCCAATCTTTTTGAATTAAAGGTAGTAGAGCCTTTCAGTTGATTAGGAGCTTCATTAATTACAGCAGTAAAATGAGAACCACTTAAGGTGTCTAGAGGATGGATAATGTGTATCTAATCAGAGGGAAGACACTGACTCGGATTAGTAATGGTCAGACGTAGGCTAAGACACAGAATCCAAGAACACTAAGGAAGAGAGCAAGTGTGGGAGACAAGTTTGACTTAGAGAGAGATGGACAGATTGGTTATCATTCGTCAGTAGGCCACAGACAGACAAAAACATAAGGGCTATGAACCAGACCTGCAGTAAACTTGTGTTCTAACATGCATGCACACAGCTTCATACTCACACACATACAATGCATTAAGTGAGTATTTGTGACAGTGACACATCTTTTGTTGTTTTTGCTCAATACTCCAACTCATTTGATTTGAAATGAAACAATACCTTCAAGATCAGAGTACTTACTGTCAGCTTTAATCTGAGGGTGTTAATATATCCATATTTGAAGATATAGATGATGAAACTCAGTTATTCAACCTCTGTTGCAGTTTGAATACAAATCAGTTGTGCTGGAATACAGCGCCAAAACAGCACAAAATATGTCAATGTCTAAATACCTGCTTACAGATCACACTGTACCTACTCACGCTCAGTTTTCTGCTAATTGGTAATTGGGTAATGAAGAGTAAAACTGGCTTTGATATATGCTTTTGTGTCGGTCTCTTTTTCCTGTAGTTGGTTTGTTGCTTACCGGTTTCACATTTCCGGAGCCATATGGATGAAGACAAAACCATTCAGGTCTTACGCTAATGGATTTAGCAGGTTTTTCAATTTACTGTACTACTCAGCACTTTGAAAGAGGACTTTGAGTGAGTGGAAGCCGTGTATGGTTGGTTGCTTCCTTTGATTCAATAAATTGATCTCACTTGAGACTCTTTTTAATTACATTTTCCCAGTAATCTTAGATCAGAATCGGTAAGAAACTCTCTAGGTAACGATATCAATCTATGTCAAAATGGTTTCATGTTCAGCAAACTTAAAAGTTATGCATCAACATGAGCTAAATCCATACACATAAAGTGAATATATTACTGAAGGCAATGCAGTGATGCTTTTCAAACACTCATGCTCTGGTGCCCATAGATGTGTTGTCTCCTCTATAAAAACACTATATTTCATTCAGAGCGTCTGGGAGGAAGGAGGGGAAGTCTTTATTGAATTGGAGCACTCGCCGACTCACCAAATGATCTTCTGGTGTCAAGCGAAAACTAATTCATTAACCTTTTTTAACCATCCGAGGCAGACAGTTGAGGACCTTTCCCTCTCCTCCCCCATCCGTTATCATGACTCCTTTTCCACTCCCCCTCCCTGCCCCTCCAGTTTTGTATGAGATGTATTCCTAGCAGCGTGTGTATGTGTGTGTATATGTGTGTGTCATGTTCCATATGGGGAACACATTGAGATTGACTTTGTGCAGTAGTTGTGAAAAGTGAATTGGTGCAAGGCAAGAAATTCAATATTAATGGCTTTCATTTCATAGAGTGAGCTCTCTCAGGCTGAACTTGCATATAAGGAGTGTGTGTGTGTGTGTTGAAATTCTGTTATTCTGGTGCAGTAGATTGTGTAGGAGTGGGTCAATGTCTAGACAGGCTTCAGACTTTGATTTCATGATATGGTGAACAGATCAAGGCTGAACAGCTATAAACACGTTTGTGCTTGTCCATATGAATGTACAGTGCATTTTTAATGCTACGTAGAGGCAGACATGATGAATGTGGGGACATATTTTGTGTAATGTAATTATGTAATTATTGCATTTCTGCTTTCAGAGTGGGATATTAACTTTTCCGGTTACTCTGTCATTTCCGTACAGCAGAGTCCAAGGTTTCATTTCTGTGGTGGTCAGTCCAAATATATGCTGGGCCTCTTTTTAATTTAGTGGCCTTGGTTTGGCATTCTTAAGGGGGATGTAATATAGAGCCTCAGCCAACTGAGCTAAATTCTTTGTGCTTTTACTGGCTTTTCTCAAAGCTTGCTAAGTGAATCCCTTTATCCTGGTTTATGAAAATCAGACTCTGAGAACATCTGGTGCCATTCAGTGTCAAAACTACTCATTCAAACTGATGGGAGGGGTACTATCCTTTTTTCCAAATAAGAAAAAGTCTACTTAAGTTAGATAGTTTTACAAAAATCTGTAGGCTCCAGTGGAAGGTCTTCAATGTCGGTTTGTTTTATTGCAGGCTGATTTGCATTGGTGTGCAGTTAAAAGTAACATTCTTCTCCCCTCTTTATAAAAAGCTTAAGATCTTACTCTTGGAAAGAAGAGTGGCCCTGTCCTCTCTTTGCCACTGCTTTGGTTTAGGGTGTGGTGTAAAGGCTGGGAGCTCTGTTTTGGCTGTTTATAGGGTAACAGAGGCCACCATTCATGCCGAGCAGGCCTGGCCCCAAAGCTTTGCAAGGTTCTTTGGTGAAGCTCTGAGAATAGGTAATAGGGGATAGGTTACCATGTTTATCAGACCAGCATGAGAATATTCAGAGTTTCACAGTTCTTTCAGAAGAAAACATTTTTTGAGTATTTCAGCACATAATTTGAGCCTCGTTCTACCTCATTTGATCATTGCTGTTTATTTAACGAGAATTTAGTTTCTTGTGTTTACTTTAAATAAAATATAATTCAGTAGTATCCACATGCACACTAATACATTTTAGTTTTAAAACTACTACTCTTGAGTTATGGCATCCCCCACATATAACCGATGCTTGCAACACTGAAATTAAAAGGGAAATATATTACTGTGGATCTAATCTATTTTTTTTTCTTTTACTATTTCAAATGACTAAAACCTTTTTTCATTGTAGAGCTGTGTGCAGCCCCCTTGCCCTGCTCTCTCTCTCTCTCTCTCTCTCTCTCTCTCTCTCTCTCTCTCTCTCTCTCTCTCTCTCTCTCTCTCTCTCTCTCTCTCTCTCTCTCATAAACACATTAACAACAGACTCGCTTTTGGTCGTTGCAAACATAAATGTTGTGTGTTTATTTGCATATAGAGCGGGGAAGTGAGATCTGGTCATAAATGGTCACTCAAGATGCATTTCAATGCCAGGTGTGAAAACTAATGTAGTTAGAGCTGTCCACTGTGCGGATCACCCGAGACGTATGTTAATACCATGAAGCTGAAACACAGAAAAACATGTTTGTGTATTTACATGCATTCATGCACACAAAATGTGCTTTAACATGCTTTAGCTGTAGATGGTTGTTTTTGTTGTTGACTTGTTGCGAAATGGAAAAAAAATTAATTTGTTTTCCATGTTATTACAGTTATTGCCTCAAGTCAGCGTTTATTTTTTATTGCCTTCAACTAGAGCTTTTGTACAAAATATCATATCAATATAATATCAAAATATCCAAACATATAAAATATATGTTTGGATTTATGTTCTTTTACACGTCTGGAATTACCCTTTGACTCTCTGTCTTTCTGCCCTTTCAGCATCAGTCATGAGCAAATCAGTTTATTAGGGCATGTGTGTGTAGCTGGAGGCTAAATGTGTGTCGTCATGCAGACTCACATGCTAGTTAGTCTGAATGCCTTGTTGATGATGTTGTAGCAGCAAGCTAACTAGCTTGTTTTTTAAACATTTCATCCAGGCAGCAGGCAGCCAGAATTGTCTTAATGGAGTTGAATATAGGTATACAATTCCACTCAGAGGTCAATTAGATTGATCTGTCTGGCTCAAGCCATAAAATAAACTTAAAGCTTTTAAGCCTTGTTTTCTGTCTGTTCCTAAAACCTTACCTGTGCTTGGTAAGTAACACATATCATTCAAGTGAAATCAATTTGTTAAAATAACAGCTACAGTAAATATGGCCTCTCATGTAGCAGACTTTTCTGATTTCACATATCTGTCATTGATACAAATTCTAAACATGATCATACGTTGTAGTTTTTCTGAATTTAAGCAACAAAGGGAATGTTCTAGCAAATGTCATTCAAGTATCATTTGCTACCGCCAGCTTTCAAATTAGCCACCTGCTATAAGCAGTCGCTCACTTATTCTGAGACATATTTGTAAACAAACATCCCCACTGTTTTTGAGCTTTCAAGGCCTTCGTGTAAAGTGGTGTTCTGTTTACTCCCAGAAGCCCTCACAAGTCACATCATATAATCACAGCCTCAAGTGGGAAGTGAAGTTTGGCTCACCAAGTAGATGTGTATACATGTGTGTGTGTGCCTAGTGAGATAGAGTACATGTGAAGGGGAGTTTGTGGCAGTTATGATGTAGAGTAGGTTCCCATATGCTAGAAGGGAGCTATTTTTAGGTGCTAGCAGAGTTGGTGTATTAAAGGGGAAGCTTGAAGCTGCGTTCTTCTTTTCCATCACTGAACCGGAGCATGTGGGTTATGTCTGCAGTCTGTGGTAGAAAAAATAAAATCCAGCCTTAAAATTCAAATTTTGAAGTGGTTTGAATGTGTCCATACTATATTGATTCAGCAGTCACACCTTTTATAATGTAAAATGTGGAGTAAAAGGAAGCCCATTTTCTCTAAATTGTCAGTGCAGAAAACCATTATCACAGCTGCTCGGTAAGTTTAGTACTGCAAACCTCTTAAGCAAATTAAACTGGATTGAAAATAGTACACTACATCTGAAAGTACAATCAGCTGAAACAATGGAGCTTTATTTGAATGGTGCCAAATTGCAATAACTTAAATTGCATTGAAAGACATGCGTGTGTGCTCGTGTGAACTTTTCCAGCCAGTGTGAAGCAGAGCCCTGGGGGCGATGGGGCGGGGGCTGAGGTGTTGGGCTTCCCCAGCCCACCTGCCTCCACCTTTGAGACAAGAAGCAGGATCAACCCGTCCACTCATACAGCCTCAGGGCCCTGTTGTAAAAAGCACTCTAGCTGATAGATAACAGCACAGAACAAAAGAAACAGGGTACTAATGGCTCGTTCTCTCCTCCTCCTCATGTTATAGATGATCTGTCCATCTGGCCAACAGTAGACCCCAACTGCTGCTCTTTTCAGTGGAGTTTACTGTTGAGCCAAGAAAAACTGTTGATTTAGTTTTCTCAGGTCAGATCTAATTAATTAGTAGTTCACCAAGCACACTGTCTTAATTTTGTTTCTATTTTAATGAAATTTGCATATAATCAGGAATGATGTGATAATTGGTGGAAAAACTTGCAGAGGATCAATTATCCATATAAATTATTTTTTAGTTAAATGCTACAATTTTACAAAAGATAGAAATTGTAAAAAAAAAAACAAAAACAAATAATGACTTACTTTGTTTGATTTGTTAGTATTCCACTAACACGGCTGACTTTCTCAGTAGAGGAAATCTAACATTGTCATTAAGGCCGTTTCTTTTTCTTCGTGTTTTTTTTAATCTTCTTTGCACAAATGATTAGAGACTTTATATTCAAAGACATCCTAAGTGATCTTGCCTTTAAGCATTTTGATTTACCTTTGTTTATTACCCCTTATTTAGCTGCTCATGTTCAGCTTTCATCAATAGACATCAATAGACTCTTGAGATCATTGTTGATTTCCTGTTAAAATGCCAGTCCCCGAGTTTGAGTAAGAAGAAAGCCCTTCAGTCACACATCCAATAAGCTATTATATTCTAAGCATCAAAAAAAGCTGTATTTGCATTGATTCAGTTCATGGGGATGTTGTGAGAGCTGGTGTTAAGTGGTTTCTGTGTGTGTGTGTGTGTGTGTGTGTGTGTTAGATGTAAGAGGAAGAGGAAGCATGCTCCTTCCCATTGTTGGTTGTAACCTTTTCAAGTTCATAATAATCTCTTTTTTTCAGCTGGAGAGAAGTCCGCAGTGCCATACCCAGGAGAGGGCTTATGTGTGTGTGTGTGTGTGTGTGTGTGTGTGTGTGTGTGTGTGTGTGTGTGCGCATTTGTGTATGTGTGCGTGCATGTGGGTTTGAACATGTACTGTACTGAGTGTCAGACTCACGAGCATTGGGAGAGTAAACCCATCTCCTCGTTTCTATGGTAACACTCCACGTCTGCAGAATGGGCGTGATTCAGGCTTTCAGTGTTCAGGCAGCATTTGTACGTACACGCACACACACACACACACACACACACACACACACACACACACACACACACACACACACTGCAGCAGTACAATTAGTCCTCTGTTAAAGCTGTGCCGGTAGCGGAACTTGTGCTTGGATGGATAGATGGGAAGGAGTTGTAGGTGTGTGTGTGTGTGTGTGTGTGTGTGTGTGTGTTGGGGAGGGCTACTTTAACAGACAGGGCTCCTGTGAGACAGAAACACAGCAGCCTTACAACCTTTCCACTGACACCACTTTAATACAGACTCTCACACATGCATTCTTACCTACTCTAAGAGCACATGCACCATTTGTCTTAGCACAGCCTTTGCCATGTTGTGCATGTGTGGTCTACCAGGCTACAGTCTCAATCAAAAGAACATTATCTCTACTCTCAGCAGATGTCCATTCAGCCTGCATTTAGCTCTATAAAGTACGCTATACGACCTGCAGTGCTAACTTGAAGATTTCATTACTCTCTTTGCATATATACAAATATGCCTTTTTTTGTATGTTTTTTTCATACGGACAAAACATTCTGAGTGAGTAATTTCCATTGTGTTTGACGAGCTCCCCTTTAACCGAGACCTTGTCAGTCTAAATGTCTCTGTGGGATGGAAAATGAGCCAGTGTTGAGGAGCTCTGAATACTGCTGGAATCAATAATACAGCAATACAGTGTCAGGATAGGGGGATGGGGGGGAAGGAAAGATGTTGAGAAGAGGAGGAAGAGAGGAGGAGGAGGCAGCTCAGCCCTGCGTGCCTGGAGTGAGAAGTGATGGGATCAAAGCTGCACCCCCCATTTGTATTTTTTCTCCGTCCTCCCCATCATTTCTTCTGCCTCATCACTCACTCCCTCTCTGTGTGAATATTGGCCTTTTTGAAAATTTAAATGACTGGATATTCCCCATTTGTTACGATTAGATAGTGAATATTGAAGAGCGACAAAGTGACCAAGCCAAGGACGTTTCTGCTGTCACAGCTACAGCGAGGCAGGGACAGCTTTCCATTTGAAAGATGTGTTAGCATGTGTGTGCACGTGCATGCCTCTCAGTGTTTGTAGCACATCGCCATGACATGCTCAGTGTGGTGGCTGGTCTCTCTCCTGCAGTGTCCGTCATGTTTTATGTATGAGAGCTAAGCCTTTGCCAGTTAATCCAAGAAGCATGTTAGGCTACTGTAGTTTAGCTTTGTATTAGCCTGCAGCTAATCCTCAAAGCATGTCATTACCCGCATCCCGCAAAAATACAGTACATTTGACTAGCAATATATTTAAGGTGCTGTATTAGGAGCACATGCATTATCCAGTTTTAGCAACATACAAATAAAGTTGGTTGGACTTGAGTGCCTTAGTTTGCAGCTCTTTTGGCTATTTCCGGCTCCTTAAGCAGCCAGAACCCTGTAGTTTGTAAGTGGTGATTTCATTTCATTCTCCATATGGTATAAAATTTAGTCATTTTACACCACTTTGTGCACATCGGGAGAGAGATATGAAGCTGTAGCTGTGCCAGACTCTGCAGGAAAGACACAGTGTGGTAACTACTCTCAACATCTATCAAACATGTAGTCTGCATTAGTCCTATAGTACCACAATCTGTCTTTTAACTGTAATAAAGTCATGTACAGAATACAGATTAACAGTAAGAGAAAATGCATCAGAAGCTCATGCTGTCTTAATTTTTTTTAAAAGAAAGCTCCAATCTAACACCAGGGAAGATCAGAGAAACACAGCTCAGTGGACCCTTGAGAAGGGAAGGAAAGGAAGGAAAAGTGGTACTGAATAGGTATAGTGTTGCACCAAACTCATGACTGTGCACAATACAGATTGTTGCATTGCAAGCTCTTTAACTGAAAAGAGAGGAAATCAGTTTAAATGAATCATTTTGGGTTGGAACAAGAGTGCCAGACCTACACCATCTGTTTGTGTAAAAAATGATACATGCACTGAAGCTGAGCCTTTATTGTAAATTTTCCCTGCACTTGTGTTCATTAAAAGCTAAATACTTGAATCCCAGCAGTGTGAACCTATACCTGTCTGCCTATGAATTGAAATGTCACCACTGTATGTTTGGGTGGTATGAAAAGCGTGACAGCCTGAAATGTTGTGCTTACACAGCGAACACATGCTGCCATTGAAGGGGAGACAGGTGTGAGTGTGAGTTAATGGGGAGCAGTGGTCAGAGTTGGGACAGGTGGTTGAGGGGAGAGTGAGAAAAGTGTGTGTGTGTGTGCTGTTGTTGTTGCAGAACTAGAGATCCAGTAGGAAACCTCTTCTCTGTGGTGACTGATCATTTTCTATAAAGCTAAAAGCACAATTAGCACTAGAACAACACTGTTTTGCTGGTGGTCTTTTTAACTCAAAAAAGGTTCAGTATGTCATGACCTTGAGTCTTTGTATAGAAGGAATCAGACTAATATGCTTCTCTCTGTATACTGAAGACCCTTGGGAGATGTACCAGAATGTCCTAAAGCTTCATAGTTTTCTTTGTTCATGCAGATTCTGGTTTCTTTGCCCTTTAGTATTGGTAGATTTTGCTCAAAGTGGCTGCCTTGAATCTTACATGGTGAATTGGCTGTCAGGCGCACCAAATGCCTCTCTGTGAGACACCAACTGTGGCTGTCTGAGTTTTGCTGATTATTCTGTCTGACGCTTGGTGAGTCAATCTGTCTCAATCTGTGGTCATTTTGGACTGGAACTGCCGTATATTAGTCATTGTTATTACGATCACAGTATATCATCATTATCTGTTGTGTTGTTTTTCACCGTATTTTTTGATGTCTTTTACTCTCTATGCATTTATAAAACATTTGGTTGATATTTATATTATTTGTAGTAGTGGTTAAAGGCTGATCTCATTTGTGCATCTGAAAAGGTAATCGTCTCATAAATTTTCCGTAGACGTGTTTGGACATGGCTGGCCTTGTTATTTCTTTCAAGGATGGCATGATAATACACCATAACCTCTTACTATGCGAGGCCCCTTACCCGGGTGTAGACAGAAAGATGGACAGACAGGGCAATTGGGGTCAGTGCTCTTATCACCACTGACAGGAAACCATGGCAACCATGCCCGTAACCTAATAACCGTGACTGACCATCACTGCAGCCCAAACTTTGACCTTCACCTCAAGTCATAGAAGCCTCACTGTGTGTCTCTGTGTGTGTATGGAGATTAAAGCTGACATCCATCATGATTTTGGTCTCCTTGAATAGATTTAGTCAGACTATTTCTTTTTTTTGTGATAATACATTCATTTATTAAAGTGAGTCTCACAGTGGGTGTATAATGAGCAGTGTCACATATTTGTTCAGAGGTTTGTATCTATGAAACATGGTGCTTTTCCACACACATTTCATGAATTGAACTTCTTGTGAATTGCAAAACTGGACCCACCATCATTAAATGCAGATGGGGACAAAATAATCAAAACACTTACAATACATTATGATACATCTTGTTGCAGCTTCTCATTTGTCTGCCTGTCACTCTGTATTATTATCTGCTTGAAACCAGATGCACTGGCCAGCTGTCGAGCCGTTCTCCACATCTTGCTCTGTAAACCAGTGGATTTCTGTGTCTGGATCAAATCAAACAGCCAACAAAGGTTTAGACGACCACAGGCGTCAGAGTTGCCTCTGCTGCAAGCTCTGATAAGGCGGATATAGCTGAAATTGTGTTTGCAACTGTACTGAATAAATTTCCCTTGACATGGAGAAACAATGACATGTGTTGGTTCCTCAAACACAAGCGCATTGTGTTCGGAGGCAGGTGTGAATTATGGAATTAAAGGAAATCTTGTAAGAAAGAATAGTCATTTGACATTTTATCAAAACTGCAGCTTAGGGGTTAGGAAATGTGCTCTTAGAAAACATAATCATAAGTCTGCATTGACGTGTAGTTAACCAGTGCAAACTAACATGATGTATAGTTAACTGGTTCAAGTTTATGAACTCCCAAAAGCAATAGAATTAATTGTTACAATTCACCTGTTTGTGGAACCTGGTAATGCCAGACGTATAATCTGAAACAGGACACACACAAGACTATTTTACAGTTGTGTGCAAGGACAGAATCTCAGATCTTTACATAGTTTCCATAGTCGCACTGATCCTATGTGTATATATATGATAATATTGACTCTACGGTTGTAATGATCATGTTAGGGGTTAGTCATCCTACTTTTAGAGACAGAAGCTCTTTCGTTCAAAGATAGGTGCTAAATCTCAGACAGGAACATGTGCATCTTTCTACAGATTAGTGAGAAATATATTATGTTGCCTATAAGTCTGTGATGTGTGAAGAATATCCTATTATGTACAGTGTCCTCCGTTTGACCTGGCCTTAGCAGTGGCAAGCAGCAGGGATTTGTTTTGTCCCTGCAGCACTTGTGCTTCTACAATATGATTTTGAGGCAGGTTAGAAATGTGTAGAAGGTATGTTAGGACACTTTTGAATTAATCAGCTCTTGGTCAACTTGATTATTTTGAGAATGCGTGAAAGCTGCACAGATGTGGCTCTGTTTTTAACCAATCAAAACCATCCGGTGATGTCAGGTTTCCATGAGGTAATGCAATATGTATAGGGCAGATGGTTACAGTGGGAAGGGGGCTTTTCCAAAACCCCTTACTTATATAAGCCTCTTTGTCATGACTTCAGCAGTAACCTGCATAGCATAGTTGAAGCGACGGGTCAGATGAGTTCAAACTGTTCTATGCCATCAGGTAGATATGAAATATTCATGTTAGCTGAACTTCATGTCCTTTCTGCTTAAAGAAACTGGCCTTCCCTTTTAACACAACTGTGGTTTGGACTGTGTTTATACTGCCTTAAAGGTTAGGACTATAAAAATATTTTGGCAGGCTGTTGTTGAGTCATTGCCGCCATATAGGATTATAATGCATCACTAGGGGAAATGCATCATGGACCTTTTTGAAGTGAATGCACTTGGCATCATAACCAGGGCAAACATTTGGAAATATAATTTTGTAAAGATATGAATGTAAGTAATTAGTTGTTGCTGGTAGCTTGTTTATGTTCTATTGCAGTTCCCATTATTTGAAATTATTTGACTCAAACCAAAACATCAACAGTAATTAAGTCCTACCCATCCTCACTCGCAGTGTGTCTGTGTGCACATGAGTTGTGTCTGTGTGAGTGTTGTGAATTGAAGCTCATGGTTTCATTTTGGTTTTCATGATTGACATGTGAATGGAGGGGGCCCTGCGGCACAACCCACACCAGCAATTTAACCCACATAAATTCCACTGGCATCGACTCATATACACACACTCGCACACATTGGATAACATCACTAATACACGCGAGACCATCTCGCCTGTCCACCATAGAAGATTGATACTGTTGGTGTCCCTTGGTTGTCTTCAATCTTTTGAAGTGTACACCTTGCCCGCTCTGTACCTCAGGCCTGCCGGTCGCTATTACTGTCTTTGATTTGAGGTGATATTACAGTCTAATGTCAGAGCCCTGGGGATTGTCGTTATAGTGTTATATTCTTACTGTAATCAACCCTCTTGGATGTAAACGTGCACTGGAAACCGCAGCTCTCTTGGCTAAAATAGATACATGTAATGCTGAGGTCTGTTCATAATGAGTTCTTATTGGCAACAATTTTGACTTACACTAATTCCATCAGTCAGTTATTTCATCAGTCACTTGTAAACCGTACTTTAAGTGCTTGAATTTTCTAATGACATGTTGAATAACCGCACACAAAGTGGCAAAATGCTCTCTCCTCCTGACCACTTTCTTTTTATTTCTTTGTCTGACAGGAGAGTCTCCAGCAACTGGTAATGATGCCTTTACCAAATGTCCTGGTACTGGGCCGAAACCCTCTCTCTGGTAAGTGTCCTAAAAAAAATACAACCACAACATAGCTTATACTTTGACCAGTGCCGTGCTGGTTTTAATTTAAGTGCACATGGCTTTTCCAAACATAAGCAAAACAAAAAAAATATTCCTGCCTTCTCAAAACATCACAGGAACAGCATGCATACAGATCACAAAGAGGACATATATAATTTTGCTGCGTTACAATAGATTTGTTTTAATTATCTTTTGTTTTTTGATTGTTCAAGTGACTTTATCTCAGGCTGTAGATCCCATTTTCCAGCTACTTCTTTTTCTTTGTTTCACCACATGCTCAGTAATTAGCTGTCTATTTCACTCATAACCCACATTACTACAAGTTGGACATGATGGCAGAAATAAAGGGGGAAATGTGGATTTTATTGTTCAGGTGACGGGAGACTGACAGATTGATAGGTTGGTTTAAAGGACAAAACCAAGTTTCTCATTTCTTTGTCACTCTTGCCTGGGAAAGAGTTAACTAGTGTAATATAATTCCCCATGCTATCCACAGGGACCTTGCAGCCCATATCTGCCATCTTTTATTACCTGAAGTGTTAAATTCAAAGATCAATTTAATCATTTTGCAGCAAAGCTTTGACCTTCTGAACCCAGTCTTGCTATTGATATGTCTGAGTGGCCTAGCAACAAAAGTGCAGTGTCAAGTGTTGTCATGAAAATATTTTTGAGCCGCTTGACCTACGCACCCCCAAGTGCTGCTTGATATTCCAATGTGACCATGATAAAGCCACTGTGCAGAGAAGATGACTATTAACAGGCAATCATTTAAGATCATGGTGCATCAGTTGTGGAAATAAAAGGTTTGTATGGACAAAAGGAGAGCTATGTGATTAGTAACCTCTTGCTTTCTCGTCCACATAGAGCAGTTATTGGCACACTAGCCCCCCACTGCAAAACCTTTTCCAAAAGTAAAACCGATCCAATGTCCTTCTAGTGGTTTTAGCAAACACACAAAGGTCCACACAAAGGCTCATTGCCTTAATGTGCATCTCTGCAAATGTAATTATTAGCTCTTCAGAGTGAATTGTTTCCAGGCGCAGCTGACAGAGCTCATTGAAAGATATATGTATCTTTTGAAGCAGCTGAAATGGCCTCTCAATCATTTTGCTCCCTCAGCTGCCTTTGTCACACTTTCACCGCAGCCTTTGCTGTGGTTTTCATCACTTTTCAGTGGTCACAGTTACCTCTTTCATTTTCATATGCCCCCACTGGCATGAAGGGTAAACAGATACAAAAGGAGCTGCAGTGAGCACACACACACAACTGAGAGTGTGTCTTTGTGTTCCTGTTTCATGCAAGGATCACTTGGTTGTTGATTTACCTTAGGGATAAAAAAAAGATCTACCACCGCTCTGCCAAAGTAACAGTGACGACAGGTTGTCATGATTTTAAGACTAAAACAATCCCGTAGTTTTCAGTTTATTGCAGTATAAATTATAACTAATATTAACTTCACTACAAACTACTAAACAGCTTTCTTTTGGCATTTTATCCATTCCTTAGTGCTGCTTCCCATAATAATCAATAAAGTTAAGTCATTGTGAAGCCAAGAGGGAGTCTTTCATTAACAGAACTCTCAAAATAATGTCTACTGTTTGAGATTTCACAGCAGTATATGTGCAGCGCCTTGAAAATCTTCCATCCTTACACAGTGGCCTTACACACGGCTGAAGTGATTACTAAGTGAATTCTAAAGTCAATGCAGACAGGAGTAGAGGGCAGCTCGGAGCAAGTGGACCAGAGCAGGCCAAAAGTATTAGACTGCATTCCTCAGGGTTTCTTCTGCCCTTTACCCTCTAGCTTGTCAGATAATCAGTCAGTCAGCCAGCCCCTCAGACCAGCGGTGGCTGTGGAGTCTGGCTCTCTGGCTCAGTGGCTGCCAGCTGAAAGTCATTGGCCATGTGGCTTTTATTATGCTCTCATTAGGGGGCAGGGGATGACTCTGCGTGTGTGTGAGTGCATGCACGTGTGTGTGTTTAGGCGGTGGCTGGGGGAGGGGTGTCTTCACAACACTGAACAGTGGGAATGCACTGTAGTACACCCCCACCCCCCCACCCCACCGCCCCAGGCTCTGATTTACCCTAGTCTGTCTTGTATATACAGGCTCAGTGAGATGCACAGACACACACTCACTTCTGCATGCAAGTAGTGTTTAGTGAGTATGCTTGCATGCACATGTCGGCGCACACACGAACAGACACACAAACAAACACTCACAGAATATCCTTTGTCTAGTCTGTCTTGAAGCTTGTGAATTTTCTGCAGTGATCTGAAAAAAAGTCTGTCCTCTCAAATTGTGTTTGTGACTATCAGTGTTCCTCTCCACCCTAAAACTGATAACTGATGTATCGGCAGTTATAATTATTGCATGAATACGGTCTGCAACTGCAGTTTCTATTAAATACGGAGCAATAAATATACAGTGACTGACCAGGAGAAGTCGTATCTTCTCTCTGCTACTGAAGGATAACGCTGCACAGTTGACAGCTTGCCACTTAAAATCCCTGATGCAATCCAAATTTATTTATCTTTTATTAATATAGATTTTTATGAATAAATATGACCAAACATGTGGAAAACAAAAGATGGTTTTGGATGAAAGTACTTCTTCATAAGCAGAAAATAATTGAGCTGTAGCAAC
Source organism: Seriola aureovittata (assembly GCF_021018895.1). Classification (NCBI taxonomy): domain Eukaryota; kingdom Metazoa; phylum Chordata; class Actinopteri; order Carangiformes; family Carangidae; genus Seriola; species Seriola aureovittata. The sequence continues at coordinate 19,626,457 of NC_079377.1, forward strand.
AACAGGAGAGACAACTGTTGTTCACTTGACAGCTGACAGAAAGCATAAACCGAGGGGTTTGACAGGCGTGTGTGTGTGTGTGTGTGTGTGTGTGTGTGTGTGTGTGTGTCCAAGTCAGGCGTGCTATTTTTGCTAGAAGAGTTTAACAGTGTTCTGTGTTTGGGCGAATGTTTGGTGTGTTTATACAGTCTGTTTTCACAGTCTTGTGTCCAGTGTCTCCATAAGAAACAATAAACAGAATTGTGTGTGTATGATTGGGATGTAGCTGCTGGGTTAGCTTTGTAAGTTGTAAGACTGAAACAGTGAAGATCGACTTGAGAAAATACCAATTTGAACAACATGTTTCTTATTTTTATAATTCTTCTTCTTTATGGTTGTCTTCAGCCAGTGCAGTGGTCACTGTGTGGCTCTTAGACTGGGTTGCGTGCATTGCTGCTCATGACTCTGACCTCAGCTCCAGGCTGTTTGTCTTTGATGTCACTTGACACTGTATCTTGTCTTATAAAGCACAACAGCCCTGAAAATAAGGTTCAGCCATGTCTGTCCTCTGCTCCAGTGAAATGGTCAAATACACTCTGGCATGCTGTCAAAGCAATATCAGATTGCTTGTACTAGTTTTATCACTGACGAGCAAGTCATTGGGGCCTGTATGACTCTATTCGTCATGGCAGAGGCAAACACACATTTTTTTCTTCCTTCTTATTTACTCACATCCGCATGGACAGATTAACAATGGCATTGCAGGAAGAAGGGTTAGTCACTGTCCCTCTGACCTCTGGTTTCCTGCTAAGAGGATAACACAGGGAGGGAGGAAAGGAGGTGAAAAAGGAAGCCTAGATGAGTGAATGCAAACTCATAGGAGGTACAGATGATCTGTAACAATGCTGAGGGAAGGAAGGAAGGATGGGTGGATGTGTGTTGCAGAGAATAAATTTATCGATGAAGTGAGTCTGTCAGGGAAGGAAGAGAGGGATAGAGAAAAGATGAGGCTAGCAGAGAGATGGGTAGCACCTCCTTGAAGCCTCCTTGCTGTAGCTGCTGCTTGAGGGAAATTTCTATTGTCTATTTTCAGCTTTGCCTCTTTGCCTTCCTCCTGCTCTTTCTTTCTCTTGGTTTCTCTATTTCTATTTTCTTCCCCTGTGTTTGTGTTGCGTATGCTCTGTGGTGCTTCCCCTCTTTTGTCTCTCTTTCTTTCATCTCTCCCCCTTACCGATTCTCCCTCTTGCTCTCTCGCTCCAGCTTTATAAATTATTTATCCTATGAGGTCCCTTATCTTTCATTCGTTGCTCCAGTAAATTTGCTGAGCTAAATCCCTTCCCTGACTAGAATAGGTTCCTATGGCTAATAGAGAACTGTTAAGCCCTGCAGCAGTGAGAATTAAGTTTTATCAGCTTGTCACCCTTCTAGGCCCACATTCGCTCATATTCTCTTTATGTGTTTAATATTTCTTTTCATGTCATAAATACAGGGGCTGATGATGAATTCAGATATTTTCTGTCTTTCTCTAGTATTGACCAAGACTGTCTAAGAACACCACAATATTCACTCTCTGAGAACAGTAAAAATCCTCTGAATCGATTTCATACCATCTTAGCAGATAACTGAAGTTTGTGGGTGGCAAAATAGTTCCTAGAAGTAATCACTTTGTATTAAAAATATATTTAAAGGAGTAATGAATATTAGCTTTTCAAAAAGCTGTGTCATTTATGTCTGGGTGATACTTGTACAAGCAGTCCTCTGCAGAGGTGCAGTTGTTTTAGCAAGTTAACTACAGCTGCTGCCGGACTGGACAACCAGAACTAGTTTGTATAACGCGTTGTCTGACCATGGTGGAAGACAAAAGTGTCAGAACAGCCTCACTCGAAGGTGAAAAACCTGCTGTCACAGAGAAGGGCAGGATGTGATAATATAAGGATAATGGCACACACTGTTTGACAGGCTCTCCTGGAAGGCATGCAAAGTGTTGCCCTCTTGTACACAAACAAGGTGACAGGAGTGAGAGAGAAGTTTAAACTTCCTTTGCTTGTGGTACAGCTCTCACCCACACTTTCTGTGCATTGAGTACGTTTATAATTGGTTTTCTTTACATTTATTTAGCCGTGCTGTCCAACCCAGTGACTGGAAAGTTGTTTTTAGAGCTACAAAAACAAATTCTGCCTTTCTTTGGCTACAGTACAGAACAAATAAAATTACAACGGAATTTCTGGACTGTGATAGATATAGCCAAACATTAGCCAGTTTTAATCAGTAAATAGACTTTTCCACCAGGTGAATATACAAAATAACCTGCCTGTCATCGCTGATTTGGCTACAGTATAGCACCAATAAAGTATGAACAAATGTTCAGTCTATAGAAAGTAATAAAGCAGAAGGTTTCTCAAATTTATCAGTGTTGATATCTGGCTTGGGCCTAATCTCATCCTGGTTTGGGCCTAGGATCCAATTATTAACTGTCATGAGAATAATCCTGATCTCCATCTTAAAAAGGTGAAGGTCTAACCTGCCACTTCGTGACCACAGGGAGTTCTCGGTTGCTAAATAATACGCTGACTTGTGTTTCTCTATTGATTCAAACGGAATGAGAGCGGGGAGATTGATTTGATTGGGTGGAAGATTCTGTAAAATTGATGGATAGAGCCAGACAATGAGACGCATTCTGTTTGACATACTGAACCCTCCCAAAGGACATGCTGGGTGGTTTGTTTGTCACTCTCTAAATTGGTGCTTTACATAGACAATCAGACTCCTTTCTCCAGCAGAGTTTTTTGGGAGATTAATATATAATTTGCAGTAACTCTGAGAAGTGGTTTGATTAATCTCATTTATTTCTTTATTTTGTATTTTAAATGATTTGGAAAGACACACAAATGGTAAAGACATTGTCTTTCTGTATGCCTGCTATTTAGCTGTTCCTGCTGTGATGATTGGCCCATTAAACTCAGAGGAAACAGACCACCCTCCACAGAAAGCATGCTGTCACTAATCTGGATTTATTATTATTAGAGCCGGACAGTGTTAGCACTCACTGCCCCCTGGACCACATGATGAGCTGGCTTATCACACACACACACACACACACACACACACACAACACACACACACACACACACACACACACACACACACACACACACAGCTCAAAATAGGGAAAGCGCACAGACTTAGAAACAGATGCACACAACTTATACGGCGTATACCATACCACTTAGTCAGTGTAACACACACATACACCACCTGGTTTAGTGTTGTTCAGGCCCAAATCCCACAGATGAGCTCAGGCCTGTTGAGCATGGTAGCAGCTGTTTGTGGGTTTCTGTAGTTTCTGACAATATGTCCTGACATGTGGAAGAGTACTGGAAGTTCATCCTGCCAGCCCACTACACTGTGGAAAACACTGTGGCACTGTAACTAGAGGAGGGAATTTTATTATGGGGGAATTGTAACAAACCTAAAGGTGAGTAGAGTAAGACCCCATCTGCCTTTGAAACACTAAGCACTTCATAAAACTTCAGAAACTAATGTAGTGCAAATGTAAAATTTTCAAATCTATCAGCTATCGTCCTCCACCAGTCACCAGATGTCTGTTGTAATGAATTGCTGTAGATCAGGGTTTCCAAAGCTATCAACAAAACATCTATCATGTATGTATATGTATCCATCGACCTTCTGTGTATTTTTACTTCTCCTTGAGCCACAAAGGCCAGTTGAACAGATTATCAGACAAGACAAAAACAGGAACAAGACAGAATTACAATGACAATAGATTGGCTGTTGTTTTATTTGTTGTTGTTGGTGTTTTATGCAGACATGTTCACAGTGGTTTAGCTGTAGTTACAATCCTCTGTATTTTTATTTTTTTAGAGCAAGGTCTGGAAGAGATGAAGAAACTATTGCTGCTGCTACTAGGCTGTGCTGTTCAGGTAAGAGCACAGTTTACTCGACTGAAACACTTGCACACTTCACATTCACATGTGCATATATAATTCAGGTTTCAAGGAACAGGAACCAAGCAAATTCATAACAGACGACAAGCACTCTTTCAGAAAGAGATTTTATTACTTTCATGGGTCATCTTGTAGCAATTTAATTCCAAAGCCCGAAATCTAATTTTGGAAGAAGTCTCTATTTGGCCTCCTGCAATTACTGCCACTTGCTCCTTTTGATAAAATAAATCAACTCTAACTCTATCATACAGCTAATGCTGTGTTATGAATGGCATAGCAGACCTTTTCCTGTCTTGTGACAAAGCATCCATTCAGCTCTTACACACTGCATTTCAAATAAGAACACTGACCTTTCACCAACTCTATTGTTTGCAGAAAGACACCATAGTTGTATTCAAGGGTGTAACTCTGACTTAATATTGTGTCTACTTCAAGCCTGTATGCAGTGCAGCTGCACCTGTTGCTGTTGCAAAAAGAAAGAGCTCAACAGTCTTGTTCTAATCTCATCTACTGCCAGCAAGAGAGGAAAATGATCTTTGTCTGAGCCAGAAGATAAACTTGTGTTTGAAGACTAGACTTCTTTCCTAAATACAACTGCTGCCTTCCTGGAAACCTGTGTATCAGAGCAACTTCTGCTTTCTCTCTCTAACTCTTTAACTCTTTAACTGTTTAACTGTTTAACTCTTCTCTTCTCTTCTCTTCTCTTCTCTTCTCTTCTCTTCTCTTCTCTTCTCTTCTCTTCTCTTCTCTTCTCTTCTCTTCTCTTCTCTTCTCTTCTCTTCTCTTCTCTTCTAACATAATAACCACAATCTTAATTTTTCCCTGCCCCCCACCCACCCCCACCCTCTCTGTTTACAGTGCGAGAAGAAGGAAGACTACATTGAGCGTATCCAGATCTTGGACTTTGACAGCAAAGCTGCCATAGCATCCCACATCCAAGAGGTATTTCTCCTCCATAGTAAACAAAACTGGAGAGAATTAAGATATTTAACTTCTTAGACCATGGTAAACCTCTTCTGGCTCCATTACCTGATGTGTGGTAATGGTGGCACAGGCTGAAGATGTTCACTGTATGGCAGCTAGACTGTTGGAAATCAAACTTTTGTAAAATGACAGGGTGTTTATAAATGCTATTTTTTAATATATCTTTAAACAGCAAGTCTTATTAATGATACGATGGCGGTGATTTTAGGTGACTCATAATCAGGAGAACGTAGTGGACCTGCAGTGGTTGGAAAGTGGGGAAATGCCTCCTGAGGATCTGGACAACCTCTCCAGAAACCTGGCTTTCCACCTCAAACGCTTGGTGGATGAAAGGGACACACAGCTGGAGGTAATGACATGTTCATATGTATATGACATAGATTTATTCTGTCTTATTAGAGGTTATTTTTATCACCAAACAACATAAGCCAAACAGCAAAGCGCAACAAGGAAAGTGCAGTAAATTATGTGTGGTTCTTTTTGCTTTTTTTTTGTTTCTCTTTTTAGGGTTGGGGTGGGGGGGGGGGGGGGGGGTGTTGTCATGGGCAGATGTGTGTTTGTGGAGTCTGTTACACCTCCAAACAGCATTTTGCTAATGAAAATGAGTGGCTGCATTTAGGAGGGTTATGTGGAAACTTTTTGCCTTTTTTGCCATTACCACAAGAGAGCAGCCTCAGGAAGGAAGGGTTGAAACTGTTAACTGTCTCATGGATGGAGGGTGTGTGTGTGTGTGTGTTCGAGTATATGCGTCATTAATTGAGTTTCCAACCCATAGGGTACAGATGCCCACAACTGATATAGCAGATCTTTGTGTGTGTCTTTTTGTGTGTGTGTGTCAAAGGTTCTAATAGCCTCCAGATTATCACTCTGTAGTCCAGCCGCTCTCAATTAAAATCCCATTTCCTGTCACGGGCACTAGATCAAAATAGGCTGTGTTGTACTGTGGATGCACTTTTTGCCCTAGTGCCTGTAGTCTAGTTTTGGAGTGGGGGTGCTTTTGTTGAATCCATTAATCTACTCTGCTTTTTGTTTTTAGTCCATTCTAGTCCCATTGTTGAATCCCAATCTGCTGTAGACTACTAAAGTATTTTAACTGTTGCTTTACAAAGCAACCTGGCTGGCCAGATGTACAGATTCTCCTAAATAAAGATTCAATGGAATTTGGTTTAGTTTATTTTAGTGGTTGGCTTTTTATGGTATGTTTATTTTTTTCCCTGACTTTGAGTTTGACCTCTACGTAACAGCCCTGCATTTATGTCCTGCTTTCTGGGTCATCTAAACAACCAGAAATCTCACAACCTGCCCTCTCAATGTTTCTCTTTGATCCAGACTATAGTGGAGTTAACCCAGGAGAGAGACTGTGTGCAGTTGTCTCCACTGGCTCCCTGTCCAACACAGTCCCCTGGTGACTCCCCCAGCATGAGGAGGACTGAAAGCCGACAACATCTCTCTGTGGAATTGGCTGATGCCAAGGCCAGGATCCGGCGCCTGCGACAGGAACTGTGAGTGCCACAGCTTTATCAGCTAGATAAGTAATTGCTTAAATTGGGCAAAGGGGATATAAATGGAGATGAAACAGGAAATGTAAACAAGCCTGATTCAATCTCGGTAGCTACCAAGTTCAAGAACTACATTCAAAGAGGTAATTTCCTGAAATAAGATGGCAGCTATCACTCCTGATCTTGTTTGCTACTAAAGTTCCTATTTTGTTACCGTTGCAGTTTCTCCTACTGTTGCATCTTTGAACTGCAAACCCTAATTAATATTGGCTAGTTCTTAAAGATAAAGTAATTCATGGTCATCAAGGTCATTACTTGTACTTCATGAGCCGTATTTTGAGCACTAGGAACACATTTTTACTATTTTTAGACAATATTTATCCAAAAAAAAAATTCAAACATTGTTTTTGTCTTGAACTTTGTAACTGATATTACACTGATGATTTTAAGAGGGTTTTCACTGGTTATGGCTGACTTGTCTCTAATTGCATTAGATGGTTGTTTTTCTTAGCTTTTTGGAGACCAGATTCGTCATATACTTATAACATATAATTATTGAGAAATTAAGAAAGATAAATATTTTAGGCAATAGAATATTTCTACTGTAACTCAGCAGGCTTGCTCATACAGAGCCTGCTGTTGTCCCCCACTGTGTACTTAAGTGGAGAAATGATGTAAGAATAACTCATTGTAATAGTTTTGGAAAAGGCTTTAGGTCATATATTTGCGTCTATCATTTAGTCCTTATAATTTGCTAAATTTTTTGTTCTGTCTCTTTTGTCAAATAGACAATGGTCTGCTCAGGGCTAACTGAAAGGCTAAATTATGGTTTTTTAACAAGTGGTTGTTACTCAGAATGGAGTGCAGGTCATCCTCTGCTTGGGCACATGAAAAGACTGAAAAGCATCTCTCCCTAAGTGAACCTAAACCCATTCATGGGAATTTTCAAGCTGAAAAGGTCTGACATTCATCACTCTAGACATCTCCCTTATACTTCTTTGACCTACATTATGACGATTTCTTCAGTAGACCTAAATAGCGCTACAGAGCGGCAGCCAACAGGCCAGTGAATTATTTTGTTTCGTGGTTGCTATGGTATTGTTTACTTGTTGCTGTGGCGTCCGTGACAGAGGTTTTTTTCTCGTGTGATGGGCCGAACGAGGGACAAAAAGTCGGTCCATGCTAATGTAGTCTGGTCACATGATTGCGATTTCTTTTCTGGGGCAGAAGAGGAGTGTATTTGTTGTGTGTGGGTGCCCGCACATGCACAGATATTTGCTCTGCATAAAAATGTAGACGTGAGTGTCTACTGTGTGGTCTCGTGTGTGTGCGTGTGTGCGTGCGCGTGCGTGCGTGCGTGCGTGCGTGTGTGTGTGCGTGTGTGTGTGTGTGTGTGTGTGTCTGAAGGAGAGCGGGTCAGAGCCGGGGGGTATAACTTAGTGTTCCCACAGTGGTCTGTTTGTTAATGTGTCTGTTAAAGCTACTGCGGCTTGGCTGCTTTTCCTTCTCCTGTTCCAGCTCAAACACACTGAGTTTATACCTATGAAAACACTTTGAGTAATATTTAGGGCTGTTATTCCACAGTTAGTCTTTACCTGTTTCCGAGACCAAACATTTATTTGTACTATTTCCATTTATCTACCTCTAAAAGTCCCTTATTAGTTTTAAATGTACATGTATTGTACCTGTTCTTTTTCAAAGCAATCAGACAGAGACATCTAGATAGAAAATAGATTTTTTTTTAGTTGCATTCTTTGGATCTGAAATATGACAATTTGTTACAAAACACTAACGCAACTAGTTGATGAGAACATATTTTTAAGCATTATATCCTTTAGAGTAAATTATTGAAACAGAATCTTTAGCAATGGGAAATCATGACCCATTTGCTGTTACTCACCTAAAGTCTTTCTGCGTTGCGGGTCAACCAGCCAGGACAATGTGAATGTCAGTACAGTGGATCATTAACTACTACAAACTCTAACTCAGTGAGATGAAAGACAGGGATGTTCTGTTATGCTGGAGTGCGAGACTACCAAATTTTTAATGTGCACATTTTGTTCTTGACTGACAGTAGTTGTACAAAGTATAGTTTGCTGCCTTGTTACCTTCATTCAACAAGCACGACTCATTCATTTGTCATTATTTGTTATTATAGAATTGAACATTAAAAGTCAGTTTGGTTGATTTTCTTCATGTGTCATGTTTGGTGATGTTTATCAACAAGCTGTGTATACATGTACAATACATGTGAGTAGGGCTGGGACGATTATCCGACGTAATCGACGTTGTCGATTATAAAAATTATTCGACGTGGAATTTTAGTGTCGACGCGTCGTGTAAAACCACACAGGGTAAATGTTCATAGAACAAAACCGGAACTTTCTAATGGGACAGTTTATATCCATCGTCTTTGGTTTACCCGGATACAAGCGCAGCGCACGGACTGGGACAACGCGGTGACGTAATTGAAGTCATTGACTACGTGAATGATTTGCGTCTGTGTAATCTATTTTAACAACAAGGCGGCGTCTACCAGCAATACGACGGAGCGTGTGGAGCAACACGCGGCAAAAAAGGCTCGCACACGGTCCTCCAAAGTTTGGGAATACTTTAATCTTGACACCAACGGTGCGGTAGACTGCAGACTCTGCAAAGTGCATCTGGCATATCTCTCTAGCACGACAGTCATGCACGAGCACATAAAGAGGAAACACCATGGTGCAGCGAGTCAAGATGTTGGACGGGGCAAATTGTTATATTAAATGACTAACTGGAAAATAATTTCAATAAAATTACTGTTAGGTTAATAAAAAAAATAATCGTTAGATTAGTCGAATAATTGAAAAAATAATCGCTAGATTAATCGTTTAAAAAATAATCGTTTGGGACATCCCTACATGTGAGTGTGCATGTTGTGTATTTGGTAGTCAAAGTTTAACCACAGGTGATACTACAGTGATTCCTGCTGAGGTGATGTGTTGATACAGCTTCATATTTGAATGCTGCATCATCTGAGGTATTAAAAAGTGCTTTTTGTTAGTTCTCAGAAACACAGCTATTTCTGTTTGAGACAGGGCCAAGATTTAGGGTTACAGATAGAACTCAAGGTTAGGGTAAGAGGCAGAGCAGTTAAACGTTTAGACAGGTCAGACTAAGAATAAAGATTGTCTTTATTCCTTGGCTTTTTAAATATATCAGTGCATGCAAGTGTTTGTGTGTGTGCTTGCGCAGATGCAACGAGTGTTAAACCATTAACATAAGCACCAGAGCCAGCTGCATCCATAATATGAGCCCAAAGCTAATCTGCCATGCAAGACTTGACAGGTGTTTGTGATTTGGGGAAGGGAGGGTTGTGGGGGACGGGGAGAGGCAGCGAGAGGTGGAGGGGGTTAGCTGATGAAACAAAAACAGAAATGGGTGCAGGAACATCCTGCCTGAATATAGACGTCAGCTTCCCAAATAATGTTAGCTGTGGGGGAAAAAAAGGAGGATGCCTTTTCCTTATTGAGATGCACCCTGCAACTCCAGAGAGTTGTAATCAAATGGGCCATAAGATGTTCAGTGGAGCAGTGTTTCATACAAACACACACACACACACACACACACACACACACACACACACACACACACACAGACACACACACAGACACACACACAGGAACAGCATCTCAGGAATGCAGTTGTTTTCCTTCAAAGCACTGTGACACATTCTCCTTCTATGGTAGGAGAGTGGAGAATCAGCACATGTACACAAATTGATACAGACAGCAAATGTCAGGCTGCCCTGTTTCACTGCCACTTTAACAAATGATACAGGAGAGTGTTTGATAGCAGATAGCAAGACCCTGCTATTGAGGGTATAGGAATGAGACATTGAATTTTGAGTTTTGTACCACAACCAGAAACTCTTAACTTTCTTCTCTCCACCCCTAATCTTATCTGTTGTGGTATTTTCTTTTGAAGAAAGGAAGATGACTGGTTTGAGCCTCGGGGGCAGATTTGCATATGTTTACTCCTGAAGTAGTCACACGGTACTATATATTCTTCAGTTGTTTTTAACCGCCTCCCTTGTCAGTACGTGTGTTATGTCAGTGAGTGTGATGTCCAGCAGAAGGAGATTGTTTATTAGTAACCCTATTCACAAGACACAGGACAGATATTGTGTCCCAACCACCACAGCTCGAACACACCAGACACAATAGGCTGTTTTTACTTAAAAAACTGGGTTTGTGGGTTTACTGATGTCTTGAAATCAGCATGTGAGATGCTGATGTCTATAACTTACCAACAAAGGCCTATTATACTTAATGGGCTGTTGCCTATGTTATGTGTCCATGTCCAAGAAGTGTTTATACCAACTAACTCATCAAAATTGTAATGAAAATATTACCTGAAAGTGATAATTTGAATACAGAATCTATGACCTCCCAATACTTACTTACTTAAAGTAGGATTGGTTTTAAATCTTTTTAGTTGAGTCTTCAGTTCACAACTTCAGGGTGACTATGTAATCCTGTTGAAACTGATGCTCTTGCATGATTAATAGCAATAATTTACTAAAACAAACCAAACAATATAAAAACTGCCAAGCTACTGAAACTGCTTCTACTAAATACTGGAAGTAAAATGAAGATAGTGAAGCTGGTAGTGTAAAGTTTATCAAATGCAACTATTCTCTGCAACTGTGTCAATAAGTTGCCACCATTAAATGATTTGGCTGCAAACCTTGAAATGGAAATAGCCCTAAAGGAACGTCCTTGTTAATAGTCTGATTTGATAAAGGCACAAACACACACACTTAAAAGAACTTGTCACATGATTTTTTTGTGTATGGTTATATGTTAAACGTTCTGTCAGAAACACAAAAACATAATTTTCTTGCTTTCTGCTACAGAAAAAAAACTGCCTTTCTCTTGCTCCTGGCACTTTCTCTCTTCGTCCTCTTTCTAGGTCACATCCTCTGACCTTTTCCGTTTTTCCCTTGTTTAACCAACCCTCCCCTTTCTTTTTTTCAGAGAGGAGAAGAGTGAGCAGCTTTTGGACACCAGACAGGAGCTTGAGAACATGGAGGTGGAGCTCAAGAGGCTTCAGCAAGAGGTAATGCCACAAGTCACAGCATCCCTCACACACACACACACACACACACACACACACACACACACACAAAGCACACGAACGTTCATCTGACTCCCTCTTCCCTTCACCTGCTCCTCCTTCCTCTGTCTAAGTACTTTGTTTCTGCAACGCTGCCAGGCTTTAATCAGCTAGCTAGTGACTTAGCTCATTAGGGGCTATTAGAGCTATCTTTAGTCGAGCAACAAGCTCACATGGCTTTTGATTTGGAGTGGGCGGCAGGCTGACTGCTGGGCGAACAGACTGGATGGTCTAAGCAAGGTGGATGAGTTCAGTGTGCGTGCGTGCGTGTGTATAGAGTTTGTTCTGTTCTGTATGTTTTTGTGTAATGAGACTTAAACTGTGAGTTGGTCATTGATAGTTTACTAGTTGTACAAGATCACATAATTGGTTAACAGTGCCTTGTTAAAAAAAAAAAAAAGTATTTTTGGTACATGATAAACAGATGTATAATCTGTTTACATTCTTGTTTATGCAATTCATTATTTAGAGATATTCTCTTGTGTATTTTTTTTTATTGCAAACATTTGCAAATACTTAAACATATATCCACACATTGATGTTCTATATTTGGCTGTCAACTCCTGCAGAGCTACCAGCTGCTGTCAGACGCCCGGTCGGCTCGGGCCTACCGTGACGAGCTGGACGCACTCAGAGAGAAAGCGATCCGTGTCGACAAACTGGAGAGCGAGCTGAGCCGATACAAGGAGAGACTCCACGACATTGAGTTTTACAAGGCCAGAGTCGAGGTACACAACTGCACACACAGTGCATTAGGTCAAGCCAAGAGGATGGTGTTTGTTAAAGCACATGCCTGGGATACTTGAGCATCATGTAGCTGACATCAAAAGAACTAGCTATTGAAACATAAACAGCTCTTAATAATATTAGTTTAAGCTGGACATGTTGTGAACTTCAACATGTGACCAATATGCACGACCCCAGTGACTGTCACATATTATGCACACTGAATACATTATCCTAGACAACCCTTTATTTTTTGTGCCTTTAAACAAACATGCATATGTAGATAAACGTACTTTAGAGGTAAAAAGGTTTGTTCAGGTTGTAGTGATGCATGTAAAACAGGCACATTGTTTGGACCCATTCTGTACAATATAGTAAGTCAGATTTGAGCTTCTGTTTTAGGAGACAGACAAGAGAAGTAAAAAAATGTTTCTACGATCTAATTGGTAATGCAATGCTGTTAATATAAGAATTAACAAAAAGAAAATGACATTGCCAATAATTTTTGTGCTAGCTGCAGTGGTTATGTTTTGTTTAACATCTCTGCCGATGTGGTGATTTCTGTAGGAGCTGAAGGAGGACAACCAGATCCTGCTGGAGACTAAGACCATGCTGGAGGAACAGCTGGATGCTAGCAGGACCCGGTCTGACAAACTGCACCTCCTAGAAAAAGAGAATTTGCAGCTCAAATCCAAGATCCACGACCTGGAGATGGTGAGATGACGGATTTATGGATCAGTGTTTCACTGTCAGTGTAGATTTTTTTGGATAATTTCTCCGGTGACAATTCAGTTGATGGATGCAGATTGGAGTGTGACGAGAGTTTGAGCTAGAGAGCCTGAGGTTCGAATCAAAACTCAGGATCAGTGGTAGAGGTAAAAAAAAGCATTTATTTATCTCAACACGCCCTCCAATCTCTATTATCTCCAGGAGCGGGACATGGACCGTAAGCGTATGGAGGAGCTGTTGGAAGAGAACCTCGTGCTTGAGATGGCCCAGAAACAGAGCATGGATGAGTCTCTGCACCTGGGCTGGGAGTTGGAGCAACTATCCAAGACACCGGAGCTGACTGAAGGTGAGCTGTAGTTGGAGCCAAGGATGTTTTTAAACCCAGAAAACCGGAGAATGTTTCTGTGTGTTAAGTGACATCTAGAATAAGTTCTTTAAAAAAGCACACAAAGAGGAATTGGGTGTTGAGTTAAAATACCATGTTATTACCTGAGTTACCAGGTTCAAGCTGAAAGATTTAGAAAGCCAACAGACCAGGCTTTGGTCATTGGCTCTTGGCCCTGGCGTCACCCACATGTCCCTTGTACATTTGCCAGCCTCCACTGGGTTTTCTTTCCACTTGGTTAAGACCTGTAATTAATATTCAGTGGCTCCTGGAGGATAATCTGTGCGTTTGGATTAAAAAAGCTGTTAAGAGGTTTAACTAGCCAGGGATCTGGATAAAGACTTTGTATGGGCGGTAGGGGTTGTTTGTTAAAATGGCACTTTAAAAGCTTTAAGACCTGTAAAGTTGAAACGTAGGGCTTTGTATTAATTTAATTTTTGGTGGACTTACTGTAATCTTTACTGTAATTTTTTTTTTATAGTGATTTAAAACTGATGTGCTAAGCATGTTTTCTTGCTGTCATTGACCCAGCCCCTCAGAAGTCTCTGGGTGAGGAGGTGAATGAGCTGACCTCGAGCCGCCTGTTGAAGTTGGAGAAAGACAACCAGAGCTTGCTGAAGACTGTGGAGGAACTAAGAGGAGCAGCCAGTCAGGACACCTTCGGGAAACTGTCTAAAGTCAACCACGAAAACCAGAGACTGAACCAGAAAGTAAGTAATTAACTTATTATTTAAGTATTTGTCTTTGGTTGGGTAAGAAGTGAGGGCTAATTGACAGTTCTAAGTAATTTCCTGTTTTTTATTCTTAGAAAAATATGTATGACTCACATTGAATGACTCAATGGCTAATTACACAAATAAATATACTCTTCTAACATTTTCTCATCTCTTCAGCGCTTTTGACAAAATTAACGATGAAATCTTCAAAATGGTTTGAATATTTACATCATGGACATCAGAATGTCACAGTGCAAAAGCTTATCTCCAATACCATCCTCTGAGGGGTACCTCATGGCTCCATTCTTGGTCCAGTGCTCTTTGTAATTTACATCAATGCTTCTTACTCATTGCAGATGATACAAATGTCATAATTTGACAACTTTATATACTACTAATTTTGTTATTTCAAAGGTTTTGGCAAAAATGCTCACCTTACAACATGTCCATATAATAATGAAAAAAATTAAATTTGATTAGTCATCTTTTAGTTTCATAGCTTTTTCAGGGAAAATGGGGTGTATTAAGACATCAGATTGCCTGTCAAATAAGTTCTGAATCAGGAGAATCACATTGCAAGCTGATAACTGTGTTGATGCGTATGTTGGACAGTTTTCATCTGTAGGCTCGAACATGCCTGCACAACTTAGTAACCCAAAAGCCAAAACCCACATTTCTGACAGTTTAAAATAAAGTGAGCATGAGCTATGTATCAGTTATACTACAGATACTTTGAGCGCACTGTCTCTCTCTAAGGACACTTTGCAGTTTCCTTTTCTGCCCCTTATCAGGGTCAACACCAAGATTAGCATATTGGACCAGCACTCCTCCATAATATATCACGCTAACACTTGGCTTTAGACCTTTTCACACAGTCGCATTGAGATATAAAAAAGGGAAAGGAGAGCGTATAGAGAAGGGTGGATAGGAGGATGAAAGCAAAGCTGTAAATCCAGGCAGCCCCTTGCCTTTTCTTTTCCAGTCTTTGACACTCAAACGCCCCTCACTAAGAGAAGTCTCTCAGCTATTTTCAGAAACATAAGCCTCTCTCTGTGCCCCCTGAATAAAAAAGCATGAAATAGTGTTTTTCTCCCACAAAGAGAAAATCCAAAGTGAGTGTCCTGAGGTCTAGAGCCAAAAAACATTAAAATGTGAATACAGCTACTGGTAGACTCTACCGATAGAAATAATGTCATTTAATATATATATATCTGTGTGTGTGTATACTTAAACTTGAGTGTGTTTGTCTGCAGAGGTGTGACAGAATGAGATGATATATTACGTTTGTAGCATGGATTAATAATTGCACCAGCTTCTTTGTGATTGCGAAACACAGAGTAACTCATGGTATTATTCCTTGGCCACAATAACTATCCCTACAGTGAGTGCTTTATGATATCTGTGTAACTGACAGGAAAATAGCTGACAGTAATTTCTGAGCCACCATCAGTTATCCCCACAAACACTAATCATTAAAACCCAATCAAAATCATGGGATATTTTAAGATGCTACTTTCTTTGTGTCCAGTTGGAGCTGCTGCAGACTGAGCTGACAGCAGACAGAGAGTCGCTCCGCAGCGCCGAGTCGCTCAGCACTGACCTGATGAAGGAGAAGGCTTTACTGGAGAAGACTCTCGAAACACTTAGAGAAAACTCTGAGAGACAGGTACACACACACACACACACACACACACACACACAAATCCTGTCAGTGATAATTGCGTTTGTGCTATTTTTCCTGAATGCCACATTATAGCTGAACGATACATGGCTGACTTATTTAGGCCCATTATGTTTGAGATGGCAGAACAAGTTAGAGCAGTTAATCTAATATGTTGCAGCTAAATTACATCAAGCATTCGTGTGCTTTACAATATAGTTAACATTGCAGTCTGTATACTGCACAAGCATATGGCCAGGCAAACCAACACATTCAGACAAACAGAGCTTTGAGACTGTGCGTCATACACGCCGCTCTCTCCACAAAACCATCATTGATTCTAATTCCAGGAAGCTCCAAGAAAATAACATGAGTAAGCCGTGTAATTTACCAAAGTCTATGCTGTTTTCTTGAGAGCAATCTTTGTGCAATTGATTCACGTTTGGCTCACAAACCTATTAAGTGAAAATACCACTATGTTTTATTGACTGCACAGATTTCTGGCACTCTGGCCCAGATGCAGTCGCTCGCTGTGTGTCTGCAGGGATCTTATAGCTGTTAGACCCAAATCTGACAGCTATGATTAGTTTAACCATCTGATTTGTAAAATCCAGCCTTGATGAGGCACAGAGGCAGAGAAAACACAACACACTGTATTCACAGATTACTGTGGGCAATTCTTTCCAGTTGGTTGTAAACATAATGAGCACAACATTCAAATGAACTGCATTTTTGTGTAGTCTTTATAAGCTTTTGTATCTTTTGTGTTTCTACATGTCATTAACGGTCCTTCTTGATGCCTTTTTGAATTCTTATGAGTTTATTTGAGAAACTAAATGAAAATTTGAAGCAGGAACTTCAGGCTTCCTTCTTGTATAAGCAACAGCTCCTTACATAAAAAGTCAGAAAGCACAGGATTGTGAAACTTCTGAACAATAAACATTTTTTATCAGCCCCAATGTTCCACAAACAACAGGTGGGAGAGACCTGCCTGGGTAGAACTAAATCTAAAGCTTGTAAGTCCAAATCATCATATTAAACATGACGTCATTATAACTCTGTCTGCTCTCCAGCTGAAGGGTCTGGAGCAGGAGAACAAGCACCTGGGCCAGACGGTGTCGTCTCTGCGTCAGCGCTGCCAGGTTGGTGCTGAGGCCCGGGTCAAGGATGTGGAGAAAGAGAATCGTGTTCTCCACGAGTCCATCTGCGAGACAACTGCCAAACTCAATAAGATGGAGTTTGAAAGGAAACAACTACGTGAGTGAAATGTTTTTTAAGAGTTTTTGGGATTCTTAGCATTAAGTGTGGGTGTGTTTTTTTTTTTTTCTCCACCTGTACTTTTTGATCACAATGAATCACAACTACCTTTTAGTTTCTGGCTTCCTTTAGTTGCTTGTTTGTTCATTTTGAACTCACAGCATCAACATATTGGTTGTTTGTAACAATGTGTGTATTTTGAATGCAGGTAAGGAACTTGAAGTGATGAAGGAGAAAGGTGAGAGAGCAGAGGAGCTGGAGATTCATATGCAGAAGCTGGAGAGGGACAATGAGAGCCTGCAGAAGAAAGTTGCCAGTCTTGGAATCACCTGTGAAAAGGTGCGGTGCATTTTGTTGTCTGCCTGGTTTGTATTTTTGAGATGTCAGTTTGCCTGTATTCTGTATGTGTGTCAGTATTTCCCCACATTATTCAACTTCAAAATCATTTGTTTCATGTTATCAGATAAGATATGAAATATTAGTTATTCTCCAAATCATTTAAATAAATTTAGCAGTAATATTGAATCATTTTAACATGAGAAATGTGTGTGTTTGTTTTTGGTTCTTGTGCATCCCAGAAGTTTGCAATAAGTAGCAGCCACAGTAGCTTGTACCTTCACTTTAAGTGTGGTATTATCTGTGTCGGGGAGAAAGTTCTGACTAAACCTTATGCATTTCAGTTTTTTGATGCATGGTAGGCCATGATCTCCCCCAATCAATGATTCATTTTCTGCATCAGAGAAAGGAGTCTATTAAGTTAATGTGATCTTTCCCCTCTCTGTCTCATTCACTATTTGTGAACATTTTTACTGAAATTAGTTAAAATTTGGAACTTGATATGTCTGCAATTTGTAATGAGTTTATATAAAACATTAAAGCATTATCTAATAATGCATTTGAAGCTGTGACAGCAGCATTGAAGAGTATAGAGTCTTAGGCTGCCATTACCACCACCATCACTTATTGTGTGTGTAGGTGTCTTCTTTGGAGAAGGAGAACACAGAGCTGGAGGCAGAGGGCCGTCGTCTGAAGAAGAAGCTGGATGCTCTAAAGAACATGGCCTTCCAGCTGGAGGCTCTGGAAAAGGAAAACTCCCAGCTGGAGCAGGAGAACCTGGAGATTCGGCGCTCGGCTGAGAGCCTCCGGTCGGCCGGGGCGAAGGCTGCCCAGCTGGAAGCTGAGAACAGGGAGCTGGAGAGTGAGAGGAGCCAGATGAAGCGCAGCCTGGAACTGCTCAAAGCCTCGTCCAAGAAGACGGAACGATTAGAGGTAAAACTTCAGGACTGTCGTCATACGATGAATGCTAAAGTGACTGGACAGCAATGAAACACATGCAACCGTGTGTGGCAAGAAGCTTTCTTATAGGGATAAAAAAGCAAGCTACTGCTAGTTATATTTAATCTGCACCAGTGGTGGTTATGTATGATTTACCTGGTCCTTAACTGAACTGTACAGAATAGCTGTAGCGTTAAAGGCACCTTACATATTGCATTAAGTTATCATAACCATATTAATACTTTTACAGGTAAGTTACAGGGGGTCTGGCATACAGTGGCATCAGGGAGCAGCACAACTAGTTCATGGATGCTTTTAATATCCTAATCTGGCTATTCCTCTCCCAGGTGAGTTACCAGGGCCTAGATACAGAGAACCAGCGCCTGCAGAAGGCTTTAGAGAACAGCAGCAAGAAGATCCAGCAGTTGGAGGCAGAGCTGCAGGAGGTGGAGACTGAGAATCAAACCCTCCAACGCAACCTTGAGGAGCTCAAGATTTCCAGTAAACGCCTGGAGCAGCTGGAGCAGGAGGTAGGAACAAAAAAAAAAAAAAATGTTTCACATGCATCCATTCAGTAGCAATAATCATATGTGCTGAAATGTGGGAAATGGCAGCTTCAAAAATACTTTGCTTCAGTGTAAAGAAATTTACATTTTTGGACTGCACTCTGTAGCAGAACTGGTACAATGTCCAATGGAATAGCTGCAGGTGTTTTACTGACACAGCTTGTGTCAGTAAAACACCTGCATCCCACTTTTTTGTGGGATGGAGTGATTCTGCCTGGCAGAATGGGGCCAGTCAGATTGACCCAAAAACTGCAGTTGAGGCAGACTGAAGGAAGTGTTTGTGAAATAGCAGTCTAAAGAATTCAGTACAAAAAAATAAGTGAAATTTATTTGTTATTTGGCACTTGAGCAGCACTGCCACTCTTGTAGTCTATTCTGATAAAATTACAACATGTCTCTCATCAGACTTGGATTATCCCAGATTATTTGTCAAAATTGATTTTTGGCCCTTGTGTGTTAATCTGTGTCCACTTTTAGCCAAACATGTATTTACAAGGCATTTAGTCTAAAAGTTATCCCATCAAATGATGTTTAATCCATCTGCTCTCTGTTACGTCCTGTTATTCCCCAGAACAAGAGTCTGGAGCAGGAAAGTTCCCAGCTGGAGAAAGACAAGAAGCTTCTGGAGAAGGAAAACAAGCGGCTGAGGCAGCAGGCTGAGATCCGCGACTCCAAGCTGGATGACAGCAACCAGCGGATCTCCACCTTGGAGAAAGAGAATCGAACCATGGGCAAGGAGATGATCTTCTTCAGGGACTCCTGCACTAGAGTCAAAGACCTAGAGCGAGAGAACAAGGAACTGGTCAAACAGGGCAGCATCGATAAGAAGACGCTCATCACACTCAGAGAGGTAAGCAGAGCCCATACAGTGTCAGACATCTGCAAATATTATCAGATCATGTCCTGAGGTTTAGCATCATATTCATGATCCTTTGTTGGTGTTGGAAGCATCAAACTGATTTATAGAAAAATAATTTAAAGGAACTTTTTTATTGCTGCTTTTTATTATGTTCCTGTGTTAAATTCTGTTGTATGAACGTTTTGAAATTAACTGCCTTTAAAATAACTGTTGAAAGTGAAACCATTTGAAAAAAAATACAGAACATTGATGGTAATCAATTTATATTTCCGTGATAATCCTGACCACTGAAGACTAAGATACATGCATTGCTGGTGTCAGTGATATTCAGAGTTACTCAGAGTGTTTATGTGTGTTTAGGAGCTTGTGAGTGAGAAGCTGCGGACTCAGCAGATGAATAACGATCTGGAGAAACTGACCCATGAGTTGGAGAAGATTGGACTCAACAAGGAAAGGCTGCTCCATGACGAGAGCTCAGATGACAGGTATCAGCTCACAAACACACACACAAGCCGCTATATTAAGGGTCTGTATCTTGTTTTAGATTATATGCTATAGTTTTAATTAATCTCAGTCAATTGCAAAATCATCCTGTGGGAGATTTCTCAGCCAGTATCTGCCCCACCTGCTACACTCTTGCCAAGATGTCAGTTGGCTTTGCTATACGGTGGCCTATGATAACACTTTACCTGTATTTAGGATTCAAATTGTGTGATCACACTCTCACAGACAGGACTGGACTCAAATACACACACACACACACCAAGCTAACTGAACCTTTATTTTCAGGTTTAAGCTCCTGGAAACGAAACTGGAGTCGACTCTGAAATCATCTCTGGAGATTAAAGAGGAGAAGATCGCCGCCCTAGAGGCCAGACTGCAGGAGTCCTCAAATCTCAACCAGCAACTTCGCCAGGAACTCAAGACAGTAAGAAACACATACAGAAATCCATACTAATAAGCAATCAAAAATATAGTGTTTTGACACTGCCACAATAGAGAAGACCCAGTATAAAAACACATCCTAGAAACACCCACAAAACCAAAACACTAATCTCCAGTCTACACTAGAAACATTGAAAACACTCAGAGCTTCTCCAGGCCAATACATTATTCATCCATCCACTCTTCCCCTTCTATCGCCGTTTATCTATTCATGAGGCGGCAGTGAAAGAGCCGGGTGGAGTGAAGGATTTCTGCTTTCCTTTAGGAGGCGTTTGTGTTTTGAACTTGCTGACAACTTCGATCCAAAGCTTAAAGGTTGGATGGAAGAGTTGAGGTGTGAGGTGGATGAACTTTCACCTGTGAAACTGTAATGGATCCTGTCTGTTCCTACTTCACCATTACTCATGCCATACTCATACTCAGTCAAAAAGAACTATCTCACTCTCAGCCATCTTGATATTTTTGAAATGACGAGGCTGAAAATTACACACAAAGTTAATTTTATCGTCATTTCATTATTTTGTCTCTCCCCAGGTGAAGAAAAACTATGAAGCACTGCGTCAAAGGGAGGAGGAGGAGAGGATGGTGCAGAGCTCGCCCCCTAGAGGGGGGGAGGACCCTCAGTCTGTCAGTAAATGGGAGAAAGAGAGCCATGAAGCCACCAGGGAACTGCTGAAAGTCAAAGACAGACTCATTGAAGTGGAGAGAAATGTAAGTTAACATGATGTCAGGAGTGCATGATGGTTTATGTGGCTTTTTGTTAAGAAACAACTCACACACACAAACATCAATCATGATATCATATATGCATGTATTTTTCCCAGAATGCCACACTGCAGGCTGAGAAGGCGGCCCTGAGGAGCCAGCTCAAACAACTG
This sequence comes from Seriola aureovittata, assembly GCF_021018895.1. Classification (NCBI taxonomy): domain Eukaryota; kingdom Metazoa; phylum Chordata; class Actinopteri; order Carangiformes; family Carangidae; genus Seriola; species Seriola aureovittata. The sequence continues at coordinate 19,648,037 of NC_079377.1, forward strand.
GAAACTCAAAGCTCCAACCTTCAGGCTCAGATAGTGGCAGTGCAGAGACAGACTGCCTCCTTACAGGAGAACAACACGACACTACAGACACAGAACGCCAAGCTGCAGGTAATCCCCTACACAGTCTATATAATACACAGTGTATTGTATATGCTTTATATTATACAATTATACATAAAGAAATGCACTTTTCAAAAATCCAACCCTATCTAGCCTTCTCTCTATATATTGCTCTATTTGTACAGTTGCTTTGCCAGGCTGCTTAGCTCCCTGGAATGGATTTAGACTTGTACTCCCTGTTTGGCAGCAATTCAAACCCTGCTTATGGGCGACAGGATTTACACTGACCATACAGTAGCTTCTAGCTGTCTGTGTGAGTGTTTGTGTATGTGTCTTGATGTGTAGAGTGTGTATATGAGAGCATATGTGAGGCAGGTGTGTGTGTGCGTCTGTGCTTAGAAGGTGTTTCAGTTAAAAGGTACAGAAAGTGTGTCAGCACCTGGACTCTGCGTGTGTATGTGTGTGTGTGCATCTATATATGTGTGTGTGTGTGTGTGTGTGTGTGTGTGTGTCAGAGAATACACACACTAGACCCGATTGAAGAGGGATTTGAGACGAGGAAACCACAGTGACCACAAAGGAAACATGAAAAGAAACTGTTTCCCTGCTGGTGTTTTGTAGATGGAGATTACAGCAAAAGGGGAGAACAAACTGAATAGAGACATAGTGCCCCCTATAGAATAAAACAGCAATAACGTCTACTTATTATACCTTCCTTTACTCTGATGTTTGATTTGAGGAGCCAAGTACTCTCCACAGATCATAGTAAAAAAAGACATTTTAATACTCCTTGTTGTAATCCTTTCCTTTTTTTTTTCTTTCTCCTCTGTCACTTATTGTCCTTTTTTTTTATTCATCTTTGTGTTTCATTCATTGTTTTCACAATCCTCTCTCCCTCTTCTCTTTCACACCTTTTTAATTAATTTATCTGCTCCGTCCTCTCCTTCAGGTGGAGAACTCTACCCTGAGCTCGCAGAGTGCAGCCCTCATGGCCCAGAATGCCCAGCTGCAGAGTCAGCAGAGCAGCGTGGAGGGCGAGCGCGAGGGAGCACTGAGGGAGAAAGAGGAGCTGAGGGCCACCTACGAGCTGCTCCTCCGCGACCACGAGAAGCTTGCGGCGCTCCATGAAAGACAGGCAGCCGAGTATGAAGCTCTGATCGGAAAGCACGGGGGCCTGAAGAGCTCCCACAAGAGCCTGGAACAGCAGCACAGGGACTTGGAAGACAAGTGAGTTGGGGTTCACAAGCATGGGATGGGCACATGCTCAAATCTAATTACAGCTCAAGTCTCACTGATGCCTTTATACTGTACACTTCTTTGGCCTTCTTTTTTGCATTATCCTACACAGCAATATTAAACAATGATAAAAGCAACCATGCCGAAAGACCCCTTGGGTATAAAGTAAAATACACCTGCATTGCGTTGTGTTTTCTATGTAACTTGTGGAACAGTTTGTAACGTGTATGTGTGTTTTTATGTGTGCAGGTACAAGCAACTCCTGCAGAGGAAGGGGGAGCTGGAGGACCTGGAGAAAAATCTGAAAGACCAGCAGGAAAAGATGGCACTGGAGAACCAAACACACCAAGCTACAGCTGACCAGTGCAAACTGCTCAAAGAGGAAAACGATAGGTCAGATTAACCTCAATCAATATTTTTATCTTTAAAAACTATGCAAATGTGTTAATGACATGTTAACTTTGTGATTCAACCTTTAAAACTATTTGTTGTTATGTTTAAGCCACTTTAACATACAGACATGTCTATATATTGAGGAGTCCCTTTGCTTTCTCCTCAGACTTAATACTACCTATCGACAGCTGGTGAAGGACAACGAGAATCTCCAGCTGGACCATAAGAACATGAAGAGCCAGTTAAACAGCGCCAAGCTGGATCAGACCAAGCTGGAGGCCGAGTTCTCTAAACTGAAGGAGCAGTACCAGCAGCTGGACATCACCTCCACCAAGCTCACCAACCAGTGTGAAGTGAGGAGAGATTTTTCTTCTCTTCTCTTCTCTTCACCTCTTCGTCTGATATTTTTTTATAAACAACTTCTTAAGGCAGCTGTGTTGTGGAAGCTTTATCCCTTTAATGTATCATGTTTGTGTTTGAGCCAGGTGTCATAGCATCTCTTTCATATATCTATCTGTGTGTGTGTGTGTGTGTGTGTTAGTTGTTGAGCCAGCTGAAAGGAAATCTGGAGGAGGAGAATCGTCACCTGTTGGACCAGATCCAGACTCTGATGTTACAGAATCGCACACTGCTGGAGCAGACCATGGAGAGCAAAGACCTGTTCCACGTAGAGCAAAGACAATACATGTAAACCCATTGATTATATGTCTTGTTAAAAATGGACAGCTAACATATTGTCTGTTGATATTACTTCAATGTGCTTTTAATGGGATATTCAAAACAGATTGGTTGCATTTATATTTGGACGGTCTCACTGTATCTTCTCTCGTGTCTCTACTCTTTCAGAGACAAGCTTAATGAGCTGAGAAGACAGAAGGAGAAGCTGGAGGAGAAGATCATGGACCAGTACAAGTTCTATGACCCCTCACCTCCACGCAGGTAAAAAGCAACTTCATCAAGTTACACTAGTTGAAAAATTTTGACAAGAAAATGCCCACGAACCAACTAAATGACCTGGCGCAACAGTGGTGAATTAGTGAATCAGTGAATCAGTATATCGTAGGAAAATGTAAAACATTATGTTTGCTTGTTGACTCTTATTTCTGAGGTAGGGGGTGTGGCAGGAAACACTCACACTGCAGCCTCAGGAAGGGATGAATCAAATATTTATGGCCTGCAGAGCTTTAAACAGCCATATACTGCAACATCTATGGCAAGACTGACCGAATCAGCCAACATTCATATTCTTCTTGATCCGTCTTGTTGCCGATCGTCCCTCTGTCTCGTCTCTCCTCTGCAGGCGTGGCAACTGGATCACTCTGAAGATGAAGAAGCTGATCAAGCCTAAGAGCCGGGAGAGGATGCGTTCTCTCACGCTGACTCCGTCTCGTTCAGAGTATGGTGACGCTTTCCTGACCTTTCCCCACGACAGCCAGGACAACTCGTCCATAGGCTCCGGCTCCAACTCGCTGGACGACACACTCACACAAAAGAGGAGCAGCAGTGAGTACAAAGGAAACACATGAACACACAGATGTAAACCCCAGATTCCAAACCAGCATAGTTACAGTTTCAACCATGAATTAACCCACAGCACATATGGAGGGTGTGTGTGTTTGTGTGTGTGTGTGTGTGTGCGTGCGTGCGTGCGTGCGTGCGTGCGTGCGTGCGTGCGTGCGTGCGTGCGTGCGTGTGTGCGTGCCTGAGTGTTTGTGTGTGTGTTTGTGAGTGCCTGAGTGTGTGAATGGGCCTTTTCTCCCCTAACTGCTCCTTTATCTCTCTCTCTCTCTCTCTCTCTCTGCGAAGGGAGGAGAGGGCAGCAGTCCCATGCCCATGCCCATGGGCAGGGTTCCAGCAATGGTATGCTGCGGATGGGGAGGGTGGGCGGGGTTTGTGACCCGACTGTCGCGTCTCTCAGGGCATGTTTTCGTGAGTCCATTGTCCGTGTCACTCAGCTGTCGTAGAGGTTACGGTTGAGCTGTGCAGCACCACAAGGTTGACTCCCGACCGCAGACCAGTTCAAAAAGTAGATGCATTTCCTATGTTTAAAACAACAAATGGAACGCTTGATATAATATTCACCTTATGTATGGGGCTACTGAAGTGTAGTATAAGAATATTTTGAACGAGGTGCAGCTCACTTTTAACTCCATCCCCCAACAGGTCTAGGGCTCATTAGCTCTCAGTTACAGACATGTCAACCTGCTGATCTGTGCAGTTCACCTGTAAATAAGAAAGAAACGCCCTCTGACGTAGCATCATAGCTATTAAAAGGTGCAATGAATTGCAGCTCACTTCCAGTCAAGGCAATGTGTTAAATCCAGGTTGGTCATATTCACTTGTACTTATTTAAACTGTACATGGGCATGTAGGTTTACTCGTTAAAATAAGCATGTAGGTCTGTTTGCTTCAAGATGCATGTTTTACTGAGTAAAATCTATAAACTAGTCGCTTACGAGGTTGCCTTTAACAATCAGGTAGAAAAATGTACATTACAACAACTGAACCAAAGACAGTACATAGTCAAGTATGCATTGATGGCATTAGCAATTACTTATTTTTTCTGCTTCTTGGAAATGTCTGTACTGAATCATTGCAGTCGTCCCTGATGCTGTTAACCTGCCCTTTGACCTTTTCACTCTCCTGATTGCACCCTTTAATACTCGTCATCTTCTATGTCCCATCTAGGTGTGGTAATGTGTTGACACTTGTGTTGTTGTGTAATGTATGTAACGCTTTAAAATCAGTTGGTAATGTAAAATACAACACTCATGACCATTAACATGTGATTGTTTGTGTGTGGTGTCATGTGCTGATAGAATGTGTGCGATTGTGTGAGTGTGTATTTGCATAATGTGTTTATGTTGTTGTACTTGTTTGCATAATGTGTTTTTGTACAGAAGTCTGCCCTTAAAAGAATTATTCAGGTTTTAAAGAAGTCTGTGGAAGAAGTCTATTTCAGCCCATTCAAAAAGCACTTAAACACATATTTTATTTAAAATGTAGAAACCTTAATTGTAATAATTAATTAACAAAGCTAGTAAAAACTGATGGGCTGAACACAATCTGTCTGGGAGGTTTAAAAAGCAAGAACATGTGCATAATCCTCCCACTATAAGCTTTACAATACAAAATATCTAAAACAGAAATTGTTTTCAGCTTCATTAAATTGTACTAGCTTTGCTAATATATTTCCATTAAATAACAAGAATGAATTGCATAAAAGTGGATGAAGTGCATTTGTATAGCCTGAAATGCAGTTCTATCAAAATCAAATAGACTTTGAAATAACATGATTCACCACTCTAAATCATATGTTGTAGTGTCTATTACATTGTCGTTGTCCAGTTGAGTGTCCAAGGGCTCAGCTCTCTCTCTGCATCTCTCCCCTGGCTCTCTTTGTGAAAACATTAACCACATCCTTCTGTTCTGCCCTCCTTTTTTCTTTTGTTTTCTTTTCCTCCACCTCCCTCGGGATTTTTCTGTCGCTCTCTCTCCCCTGTCTGTCTGTCCCTCTCTCTGGCTGCGCTCTGACAGCTATAAAAAGGTTGCCTTTCATGAGGAACAGATCCAAGGACAAAGACAAGGCCAAAGCCATCTACCGGCGCTCCATGTGTAAGACCTCCGATAGCCGCCCCGCTAGCCTTCCTCCGCCTGCTCTCCCTGTCATCGTCACGCTTGGAGAAACAAAGAAGGAACAGTCACTGATCTCGGGGAGGCTGCTGTGTGGGGGTGTGGCAGTGACAGTATGGCAGTTTCAGGTTTCAATCATAGCCCTGAAACCTACAATCATTCATTTGGGATTACTGTACATTTAACAGTTTATCAGAGTAGTGACATCTGATTCCTTTTAGAGATGTCTGCTAAAGATTTACAAAAAATTAAAGTTTAAATTTTGTTGCATAGTCACCGTACCCCCATGCTGCGTTTGGTGACATCAGTGACTTTTCCTTATAATTTGTTCCTAGTAACCCCTAACCCTTCCGTCCGTCACCTCCTCTGCCCTGCGTCTGCCTTCTCCACTCCCTCTGTAGAGTATCTACTCTTAGCTTTTATCAGCGTTCACCAGTGTAGTGTCACTTTATTTTCACTACTAACTGATGAATGGAGAACACAAACTTCACTAACTTTGTCTGAAAGCAAAGGTGTACAAATGAAAATGAATGACAGAAACATTTAGAACTAATTCAAAAACTGATGACAGTAGGACTTTTTTCTCTTTCTCTGTATCTCTGTCTCTTGTAGTGTCATGCAGTTTGATTTTCATTTATCTTAGTTCTGAGTGTCATCTCTATCAGAGCTCATATTTCAGTTTAGTGATTGTGGGAATCACTTATGCAACGGGCAACTTATCGGGCAGCTTTGTCATGTGGTCTGTAGTTTAATTTTATTTGTGTAAACTGAATGAAAGGCTCTATGTATGTGTGTGTGTGTGTGTGTGTATGTATGTATGTATGTATGTTCGGGCAAGAGAGCGAGAGAGACTGCGGGTTTGCCTTTCATGCGCCTGTGCTGTGTTTGCTCCCATCTTTGATTACAGCATGACTTTAAAAATAAATAAATAAATAAAATCACCAACTGCCTGATCACCGCCGCTCACACTCACCATGGAGGACTTGAAATGGAGCCTTAACTCTCTCTGTCTCTCACTCTCTCTCACTCTCTCTTTTCCTCTGTCAGCGTGCTGCATTTCAGATCTTATTTTGCTGACATGGACTTGCCTCGCTCTGATTCTGGCTCTGATCTTTTGTGTACAGTGCTGCTGTGGCTGCAGCTCGGAGCAGCTCTGCATGCCCTCATGCTTCTCTACCATTGCGTACAGTTCAGTAAACTAAGTGCATAAAGACAGTGGCCTCTAATGGGTGACCTATCCGGCTGAGATGGTGCAGGAATGATGGAGGACAAACTGTGCACCTACTATCTTTATGCACTTAAGATAACAGTTGTTTGAATCTCTTTAATGACATTTTAAATAATACTGTCTGCCTGCATGTGCCGATTTTGTTGCATTGTACAAAATGAATTTGAGATAGACCTATTAGTAATTTTTAACAAGACCTCACCACAAGGGGCAATTCTCTGCTATATTGTCATGCTTACTATGAGAAATTAGGCTTTTCCTTAATGATGCTAATACATTAAGGCGCTGTGAACAAGAAAACGTTCGGAAACCTCTGACCACAGAGGTAGTCCACCAGTCTGAAACAACATTTAGCAACTTGTAGGACTCTGCAAGAATAAAGAAATTGTAGCTTACATCTGAGCAATTTTGCATCCCCAAGTGACTATGTCTAAAGGGATGCAAAATGTGTCTGACATTAAATTAAAGAAAATAGTTTTTATCTGAACCCTATGGATTTTTAAAATCATTTGGCTACAAAGTCTGGGTCATGCTTTGAGATGAGATAGGATGTAGTAAATTGCATAAATTGTTCCTGTCCTCATGTCCCTTTTCATTCCTCCGTCCGTCCACTCAGCCATGAATGACCTGCTTCAGACCATGGCAGTGGCAGGTGGTCCTGGGGCTCAATGGGCGTGCAGCATCGAGAATCTAGACGGCGCTGAGGCTGGAGATGCCGGCATGACGGGCAGCAGCAGGCGCAGCGGGCAGCGTATGAAGGAGCTCGCCTTGTCCACCAATGCTATTGACTGTGCTGCCCTCACCCTGCCCACAGCAGGGCACAGCAGAGCCAAGCTTCGGCTTCAGGTCAAAGGTCAGGGTGCTAATTTTATTTGTGTGAGGGTAGGAAAAATATTTTGCCCCTGTAAATGTTTGTAAATAGTAGTATTCATGTGAAGGTGGTGAAAATTTGTCAGATCATAATGCAAAAAGCAACTGTAGCATCAGCCTCCTCTCTCTCTCAACAGATAATGCCTCCTGTGAGGATGTTGCCGGCTCCTCAGATGACCCTAAGAGTCAAGGTAAGACTTGACATGACATCAAACTGTAGGTATGTCAAATGACAAGGAAAAGGCTTGGTAATCGCAACAGCTTTTCTACACCATCTGGGGATCTGTAGGCTTCTCAAACGAGGAATGAGAGAAGACTGAAAAGCCCCAAAAGAGCAGGTCACGTATTTAACAATCCCACTGCTAATCTTTGGGCTGCCTTCCTGCACTTCGATTAAGCCTGATCTACAGTTGGAAAAGCAATTTTAGCGGAGAGCAAAAGAGGGAGATCAGCCTCCATTGAAAGTAGGATTGACTCTATTCCAGGCTTTAGGGTGTTATCCAGGGCAGTTAATCTGCGGCCAGGCGACTATTCATCAGTTCTTTGCCACTCTAATGTAGATGACCCAGTTGTTAAACGGCCACAAAACTACTGACATACATTTCTAGCACTTGAGCTAGTTCTACAACTTAATGCCATCAGTTTTGATAAAATGTTATTTTTAATTTTATTACTTTAAATGAATTTTGTATCCACCTACCCAAGACACATACTTATAGTCCCAAAAGAACATTAACCTGGTTCCACAGGACATTGGTGGGGCATTAGTGCCCAACCTGGACCTACTTGGCTGATGAGTTCCCAGAATGCACTCATAAAATCCAGCACATTGCTGTCAGACCCATTTCCCGGTACATCTCTACAATGGCTAGAGGAAACTACCTTCCGCTCTCACACACCGGACATTACTTATAGTGCATCAGCCATTAGGTCGCCATCTAGAGATGCTCCTATATGTAAAGTCATTAATGGCAGTTTCAGATACCTATTGATTTTTCAAGCAACTGGGCTTGGCTGCCACAACATTTTTTCAATTTAGTTTTGTGTTTCTGTCTTTCTATAAAACCATTAATGAATATTAAACTTTGCTTGTTTTGCATTGTGGGCAGCATTAATGAGTAGTGTGATATATTCTTCAAACATGTTATGCATCAGAACCAGGGTGTGTTGTATTGTTCATGTACTGTATGTGTGTTTTATCAGGCCTGCAGGTGTATAGCAGTGCTTTGGCTCTGTATCCTTCCCCTGTAGAGCTGAGCATTATGTGCAGACTGCCCTGTAGCATCTGTAGTAAGTGACAACTACTTGGCACCGAATCTCACTCTGGGCCACAAACAATGGGCTGGTTTCCTAGACATAATAAGAATATTGATACCGATATGTGATTTGAAGGTTAATTTAAAATTCTAATTTGGTGTCATGTCCTGAAAACCAGATTGAAATGATTTCACGGTCCCTAGTTTCCAGCTGAAACTGTCCCTACGAACACAGGAAAGAGCAAGGTCACATTGTCACCGCTCCTTTTCTTTCCTTTCTTTTTCCTCCCTTTCACTTTTCTCCTTACTCTCTCTCCCCTTACTCAGTTTTGCACAGGATAAAAGGCATGCCAATTTTCTTTTATTACTAATTTACTTGCACTCTGTTGTCCCCTGTTATTCAGTATTGTCTCCATCAGTTTCCCTTTCTCCTGAAGGTGGATTGGTCCTTGGATGTAGGTGTCCTGGCCCTCTCCATCAATAGTTTGTGTTTACTAGCTGGACATATTGGGGATGCAGCCTGGCACTGAGCCACCCTTCCTGTCCCTCTGCCTGGCATGTGCCATCTGCTGCCCCAGCAGGATATGTGCTATCAGACTGTTACCGAGCGCCTACATGTTACTCTTTGTGTTAGTGCACGTTGGTGAGGATACATGTATGCGTATATATAAAACCTAACTGTGTGTGTATATGTGTGTGCATGTCTCTTCCCTCTTGTCCCTTACCCAGCCACCAGACCCTCCAGTCTCCATAGCAACAGGATCATCAGTAGTAATAGTAACAATAACTCCCACCTCACTTCTCCTCTGGAGGGCAAAGGTACGCACCCCCCCCCCCCCCCCCCGCCTAACCACTCCTGCCATCTTCCTTTGTTCCCTTTATCTTTGTCTTTCATGCCTTTACTCAAACCTACTTTAACGTGCCCTGTGGGTTAGTATTTTCTTTCCTATGGGAATCAATCATTTACTTATTTAAAATCAGTTAGAGCTGCAATGATTAGCTGATTAATTGATTAGTCAATTGAAAGAAAATGTATAGCCTACTTTTTAAATAATCAATTAATTTTTTAAGACATTTTTCTGGCAAAATGATGTGCTATGTTCGAGTCTTAATGCGAGTCACAGGGGCACTTTTACTGTGCTATGGTATAAGAATAATAAATCATTCATTATTCAGCAAACGTTTTTAAGTATTTATAATTCACAGCTTATCAGAATTTTATCAGACTCCTATAGTCTTTATCTTTTCTTTGGGGAGGTGTGATCAGATTCCCGGTGATCTAATCTTTGCCTCCCATTCCCACAGGCACGTTGAATGGCAGCCTCAGCAGGCCTCACAGCGAGAGCAGCGGAGAGTTCAGCCTGAGCCTAGACCAGGAGGTGTGGTCCAGCAGCGGCAGCAGCCCTGTTCAGCAGCCCACCTCTTCGCGCTCCTCCCACCAGAGCCCCCTGCAGCTGCGCAGGTCGCTCGACCCGTCTGCTGCCGCAGGCAGCCCAGGCCAGACCCAGATCAGGAAGACGGGATCCCCAGGCAGTGAGGTGCTTTCCCTGCAGCAGTTCCTGGATGAGGGTATTGATCCTGCAGAGGTGAGGCCTCTAACTCAGTTACAACCGATCTGCTCTGTTGCTGTTATGTTTCTATTTGATTAAAGCCAGCAGATAAAATAGACTGAGATTTTATGAAAACAAAAGTCACATTTTTCTCACTTAGACCATAATGGTTTGTATTAATATGAGGAATCAATGTATGGCTGCAACTAATAATTATTTTCATTATTAATTTATGATCCTGATTATTTTCTTGATTAATGATTTTTGTGTTTAAGTGTGATACAAGTACATTATAAATTCTCATGTGGTGATATCTTCAAATTGCTTGTTTTTTCTACCATCAGTTTAAAAAAAAAAAAATGCAAAAGATCCTAATTTTGGATGAACTGGAGCGATCAATTTACTGTCAATTAGTGGATTATTCAATCGTTGTAGCTCTGACTCTCAGATTCTGACTGATTTTCAAGACTCAAGGCAATATTAAACATAATCAGCACATAGAGATTCTTGTTTGTAAGTTTGTTTAAAATAAGGAATTAAAAAAATAGAAATACCTTGTAATAGAATTGTATGATGTGTTTGTACTGTACCTGATATGATCTCTTTGCTCTGTCTTCTGTAGTCTGGCAGTCAGGAGAACCTCACTGTAGACTCTCCTCGCCTCCCCACTTCATCTGAGCATGTGCAGAAAGAACGCACTTCGACAAAGGGCCGAGGCATATTGCGCTCATCCAGCGGGAAAGCAACACTGGTCAGCTCCGACCGCCCACCGAGATCCTCGGGTCAACCGGGACGCCCGACCCTGCGGAAGGCGGAGAGCACCCGTGTGAAAGGCTCCGTCCCGGTCCGCTCCAGCCTGTCCTCGCAGGGCAAGGCCACATCCGTCTCCGAACGACTGGATTCAGCTTCCGCCACGCTGCCCCGGGCCAGTAGCGTCATCTCCACGGCCGAAGGCACCACGCGGCGCACCAGCATCCACGACCTGCTCTCGAAGGACAACCGGCAGCCCGTGTCGGTCGACGCCTCTCCTCCCGTTGCGTCCACCAAGGCTGGGGTACGCTCCCAGCCTACACCCAGTGAGTACCACCCCAACAGCACCAACCTAAAGGGATCCCTTATCACCACCACCCCATTGCCCAAGTCACTCAGCTTGCCTTGCCATAGCTTGGAGGACCCCGACCTCTCCACCCTCGAGTCTTTCCTTGGCCCTTCCTTCACTGTAGAGTCGGTGTTCATGGACTCCATTTTTAGTGAGTCAGCGGGCAAAAACCTTCCATTCCTGTCTCTAAACCCCACCCTAGTCAGCAATATCAGTGGGCCACCTGTTACAAATAAAACCCCCTCAGCTGCACCTATCCCAAACCACATTTCCACCCAAAACCAGACCCCACACAGCCAATCAAACGGCCAGATGAGATCCAGCCCAGCCAGTGTAAAAGAGTATAATGAGGGCGTCGACCCCAATCGTGTGAATAATTCGGACCAGTCACTGAGCCCAGAGGACAACCAGTCTCTGTGGTATGAGTACGGGTGTGTGTGAATGACAGGGAGGTTCTGGCTTGCTGATCTTAATACAAGACTTGACTTAAAGAGTGACGAATGAAAGGAAGGATAAATGACAAATCCTCCTCTGCATGTATTTATCAGAGCACTGTCTATCTCTGTGTGGTGTATTTCATGCTTTTCTGTTTGCCATGGTGCTGATTGGTGATTTGCTGTTTTGTTTTGTTTTTTTTTTTTTTTTTTTTTTTTTGTCACCTCCTGTTCTGACCTTTTTTCTGTCCCGTTCTGTTCTCTAAGGTTGGACTTTGATAACTGTTCTTCCGTCCAGCAGCCTTTACCATATTATTGTTTCCTCATCAAATCTGTTTCACTGGCTAACACTATACTATTATCTGCTGTTGTGGATTTGTACAGCACAGTTAAGGCTTAGGATTTCTGTTTCTAGCCTCAATAACAAAGTAGCTATGAGCAGAAAAGTTAGAGATTCAGCCATAAAAAGCAGCAGAAAATCTGTCGGATATAAACTGTGTCTGATAAGGCAGGTGGGACAGATCTCATAGTAGCAATTTCTTCAAATCAAAGTCTTTCAATGTGTCAGATAATAGATTCACTTGTTGTTTATCATGATGCTTTAGTGTACGGGAGAGTCTTTTTCACTTCTTTTAACTTAGTTGCATTATCCACTAAACTGCATGGCTTTGTTCTGTCTCAGTTCAACCTGAAACACTCATTTTGATTTCTGCGATCAAAATGTTTATGTTTATCCTCTTTTTGTTTCTATTGACAATGTGTATTATGTTTGTTTTCATACATTTGACACCTTTTTTCTGTAATTTTATTTTACATATAATAACTGGAGCATTTGCTCTTTGGATGATGGGTTTTGACCTGATGGACTTCTTGGGTTGGTGACAAAATGATGTAGCTTCATTCCCAGAATGATCTGAGGGGAGGATTTAGTTGGTTAAGTGAAAGTTGACTGAAGGAAGTAAAATATGACCAGAGTGATTAATAGTTTTAGGTAGTTTGTGATAGTTATGGAAACAGGGAGTCAGTATCGTAAGTTGAGAATAGTTTGCAGTGGTCAGATTGTTTTGTAAATGAAGCTAACGTCATTTCTTTTGGTATCTGTAAACTTTTATTTACCCATCCTGACACACCACATCTTGAGAATGGATAATATTTGATTATGTATTTTAGATTGACAAGATCTTGTACAGATTGTTGTAATCATTAAGTTATAATCAAAGACGAGCACTGCTTTTTGTGCCAATACTAGTAGAACTGTCTGCATCTAGATCCTTATTTATTTCTGCTTTTGTATTCTGTAGTTGCTCTTTGAAGTTGCTTTATTGTATTTATCTTGATCTACAGTTTATGCAGGTATAAAGTAAATGAAAATGTTCTTGTCACTGTCTACAGATGTAACATAAACATTGCCTTTGTCCTACAGATGAGGAGGGCAGAAAGTCTAAAAGCAGGAGCGGGGAGCCGCAGCAAAGCTGCTAAACCCTGCCCCCCCCACCCTCGTCTGTCTGCTACCATGCTGTGAGCGCGTGGTGAGTGAGTGCTGCTCGAGCGGGAGGAATAGGGGGTGGGATGATGGGGAGGGGGGCTGTTCAGTCTTGTCTCCATGGGAACCTAAAACATGGTATAACAGATGTCGTCCATCCTGCCATGCACTTGCTTCCCCTGCTTCTCTAAACTGTTACCCCTAAACCCCTCACTGTCCTGTCCGTTGCCCCACTGTCCCTGTGGTGACAAACGCCTGTTCACTGAGCCTGATGGGACCCTGGTCTGCATGGCATATGGGCCATTTTACCACCTTGCTCTGAGTGGATGAACATTTGTGTCCCCAAATCCCCCTACAACTCCAGCAGCGCACCGTATCCCTCCTCCGTGATGCTTATTGTGATTTTGGTAAAGGTGACTGCTGAGTGTCCTGCTGGTGAAAAAAGTAGGCTCTTTATTGTTTTCAGGCTGCTTATTGTTGCTGCATGGCTTTGGTGTAGCACTGAAATCCTTCCCCCTTCTCCTTCCCTTGAGAATGCATGTGTATGGAGGCTGGCTGCCGTCTCCTCTTGTACATCACTGTCTTTACTGATACTGTGTCTGCCTTCTAACCTTCTTCTTTCTCTGTTTTTTTTTTTTTTTTACTTTGTCTTTGTGTTCTTTTTTCTTCCACCTTGTCTACTTTATTTTTCTAACCTGTCTCCTTTTCTTTCTTCTTACTCTTTCCACACCTGTTTGCTTGCCTGGGACACAGAGATAAAGGTGGCCTTGGAGCTGTGTGTCTGAAGCCTAGTAGAGTTAATCTGCTGAGACCGTCTGCAGTGAGAAAAGATTGTATATCCCAGTTTCTTTTTCTTCCCTTTTTTTTTTTTTTTTTTTTTTTTTAAAACCCAGGACACTTGAGTAGAGAAAAGTGGCTTCCTTCTCTGTTTTGTTTTTCTTCCTTGAATCAAGGAAACAACAGAAAAATACTCGAAAATGTTGTGGTGACTTTTTTTTTTTTTTCTATAAAGACTGCTGTGGCAGATTGCACTGCCATGTGTCCTTCAGTGTGACGGACTCCTAGATGTGCGCTAGTCTCTGTGGACTAAGATTGAAGTGCCAATGTTCACACAGCAGCCAAAAGGGTAATCTTAAACCAGACTGATGACTCCACTTTGGAACCTTCTGTGCAACTTCAAAGTCAGCGGGACCTTCTTCTGCCCGACACCATGATGATAAAAAAAAATCAGTGATTTTGTAAACGGGCGGAATGCACAAGCAAAGACATTTAGTCAGGTTCTTAAACCATTTTCAAAGCATGTCAGTACAAACATTTCCGATTGAACTTACTATCAGACTGAAGAATCACAATTTGCATGGAGCAATCAATCAGCCAATCACCCCACTTCCTTTATCCAATCAGAGAGGAGGACAGTGTTCAGTGGGGCTTTTACTTGCCAGGATGCCAAAAGGACTCGGACTGGAAGCCATTACAGCTGTGTGATTGGCATTTGTTGCCAGCCAATCAAGAGTGAAGGTTGTGTGATCTGAGCGAGAGAGAGCGAGAGAGAGAGACTCATCTTGGGAGTGTTCCAGGTCACCTATATGACAGTTGGCAGCCATGTCACCCTGAAACAAACCCTACACACTCTTCATCTTATCTTAAATTATATATCATCATACAGTAGATCATTGAACAAGTCGCACTAAGTCATCACATCTTACGCTTCCTATCCTGCTCTCAACAGATAAATAAGACTGTAAAAGCACTCTGACAGTTCATTGACATTATACCTTAATAATATCATGTATCTACTTTCTGATAGGGAATTTGTAAGGTCCTGTTTATAAATCTGACTGGAGTATAGGTGACCTGTAACTTGCCCGGTACATACAGAACATGTGCACATTTTGTTGCTGTGATGTTGAACATGAAGGTGGTGATGAGACCCAGTGTTTTCCTCCTTTTCCACTTTTACATAAATCCATTTGATGTAATTAAAACTCATCAAGACTACTGTGTGCTCTTTTTATTTTGTGTTTTATGCTGAGCTCTTCTAGAGCATACAGACCAAACGTGTTAATTGTGTCCATGTTAATTTCAAGAACACAATTGCAAGTTGAAAGTGTTAAAACAAGGTGTGTCAGGAACCTTTAAAAGAGTGAAGATGATGGGGGGAAATATCCACCATTTTCTTCTTCCTTTTCAACATTACATTACATAGAGCACTGTGACATTTTGTTTGAAGAAGAAAAACTTTAATTACTTTGGTCTGTACTGCTGAAATGGATCAAACAGTGCTCCGAATTATATATATTGCATTGATACACATGTGCAATATGTTTTCCATTTCAACAGCTCTAAAAGGAATTCTACTTTGTTAGGTCTTTGTTAGAGGAAGTGGTGTTGAATCACTCAGTTGCCAGTTTATTAGGAACACCTAGTTCAAACTAATGCAGTCTAATACAACAGTCTGATTTAAATTGTTTGAAAGGTGTGAATACAACTTTGTAATCATTTTAGAAGCTGTTTGTGGTGCTGTTGAATTGTGCAATGGTGGAAAGTAACTGCATTGCATTACATCTCAGAGGAAAATATTGTACTCTTTACTCCACTACATTTAATTTACAGCTGTAATTACTACTTGATCAGTTCCCATTTAAAGAACAATAAACATATAAATATGATGCATTATTTTACAGTAATAAGTATAACACAGTAGTTTAAAAACTGTCGAACCAGAGGAATCGTCTTTTTATCATATTTAAATGATTATTCTTCTTGGCAAAACCCTGGCGTACACTACCCACAATGCATCTCGACCGCTCCGTCACAGATTCGCATGCTATCCAAACGCAGAGATGAAGTCTGGTAAGCTCGTTTCTTTCTAACTCATCACCTCCAGATTTTTAATCATAACTTGTCCCAAGTTACTCATTTGAGGCAGTTTATCAGACTTAGTGCAAGCTTTTCACATGTACAAGAATCGTAAACAGATTTGATGTGTAACATCTGGGGGGGTTCCCTTAAAAAAATGTATAATAAACCATTTCACATTGAATTTGAGGCATTTTAAACTAAGGTTATTTGCTGCAAAAAGCTGTAGATTAGTTTGGCTAAAATGTTCAAAGCTGCTTGTCAAGAGAAAATTTGATAAACGCTTCCTGCGCGCTTATGATTGACCCACAGGTGTTCTCAGTTAATGTAGCTAATTACGCCTCGAGGACCACGTGGTTGTTCACAGACAGACTCTTGTGTTAATTCTGTTATTCCTGTTGGGGGGTGTCAGCCAGTATGTACACGGTAGGCATACCAGGCACAGGCCCAGGGGACCCATATTTGTTGTAAAGCCAATCAAATGACTGCAAAGAGACTCAGAAGACTGCAGAGGGGAAACAAAATGATCACAAAGATGCTAAATAATCAGAAACGGACTCAATATGATCTCAAAGAGATTGAAAAATACAGCAAATAGACATAAAGTCATTGGTAAGAGTTGCAAAATTGTCACAAAGAGACACAAAATGAGTACAAAAGAGCCTCAGTTCACCTGCGGAATTGTCTGACAAAGTAATTTGATTGGACGAGAGGAATTCCATGAGTGCTGATATAGAGTGCAACAGCATTTGGACTTTTAACTACGTGTATCACTCCGCGTCACAGGTGTACTATTAACCGATATCATAATTACATTAACGATCATTATCTATCTTAGATTGCGACAAACTTTTCAAAGATGAATATATTTCCAGAAATAACATTTGAATTGAATGATGTATGGTCGTCAGAAGAAGATGAAAGGAAGAAGCCTGGATACTCCTAACGTGTAGACAAAGTAGCAAGCTATCATGTACTGTGCAGGTAAGGAAAATGTTTTATGTGTTGCTTAACAACAGTCCAGTACCAGTCCGGTTGCGGAACTATTTGTGTTGGCGTTGCCAAATAAATGATGAAATAACAAACGAAACCTAATCTGTTGTTCATTATTTAACTAATATGGCGCTGGTAGGACTGTTGTATAAAATCAGTATCAGGCAAGAGTAGGCGATTTTGTACTGAATATCATTACAGTAATGATTCGGTACGCCACAGGCGTAATAAATTACTTTTTATGCCTTACTCTTCTATGACGTTTTTATACCTTACTATAATATGACGTTTTTATACCTTACTATAGGCTACTGTGACTTTTGTATAGGGCAACACAGGTGATGCAGTGATTAAAACTTTTGCCTCACAGTGAGAAGTGAAGAAAGTCCTGGGTTTCAATCCCTGACCAGGGGACTTTTAGTGTGGAGTTTGCATGTTCACCCCGATTTTAAGCCATGCTATGACTTTTTTTATATCTTACTGTACTATGACGTTTTTATGCCTTACCATACTATGACGTTTTTATTACATTTTTTGCATTCCTATGCCATGAATTTTTTGACTTTTTATGCCTGACTATACTATGACGTTTTTATGCCTTACCATACTATTAGATTTTGATGACTTTTTATGCTTTACTATACTATGTGTTTTTTATGACTTTCTATGCCTTACTATACCATGAGGGTTTTATGACGTTTAATGCCTTACTATACTATGACGTTTTATGGCTTAGGGCTTATGGCTATGAGGTTTTTTTTTTAATGACTTTTTATGCCTTACTGTACCATGAGGGTTTTTATGCCTTACTATATTATAGCATGTTTTGACATTTTTATGCCTATGGTATGATGTTTTGATGATGTTATATGATGTTATACAATTACGTTTTGTCGTTTTTATGCCTTACTATACTATGACATTTTTTGACTATTTTATGCCTTACTATACTATGATGTTTTATGCCATACTATAGAATGACGTTTTTTTGGCGTTTTTATGCCCTACTACACTATGACGTTTTTTGATGTTTTTTTGCCTTACTATACTATAATGTTTTTGGTGTTTTTTATGCCTTACTTTACTATGACGTTTTTATGCCCTACTATACTATGATGTTTTTTTTTGTGATTTTATGCCTTACTATACTATGATGTTTTTTTAGCGATTTTATGCCTTACTATACTATGACATTTTTGGATGTTTTTTTTATGCCTTACTGTACTATGACGCTTTTTGGCGTTTTTATGCCTTATAATACTATGCCTTTTTCTGCCTTATTATACTGTGACATTTTTTTTTACGATTTTATGCCCTACTATACTATGACATTTTTTGATGTTTTTTTGCCTTGCTATACTTTCACGTTTTTGGTGATTTTATGCCTTTCTATACTATGATGTTTTTGGTGTTTTTTATGCCTTACTATACTATGACGTTTTATACCTTACTATACTATGACATTTTTTTAGCGATTTTATGCCTTACTATACTATGACATTTTTTGGCGTTTTTATGCCTTACTATTCTATGGTGGTTTTTTTTTACGATTTTATGCCTTACTATACTATGACGTTTTATGCCTTACTATACTATGATGTTTTTTGACATTTTTATGCCTTACTATACTATGACGTTTTTTTTAGCGATTTTATGCCTTACTATACTATGATGTTTTTGGGCGTTTTTATGCCTTACTATACTATGACGTTTTTTTAATGATTTTATGCCTTACTATACTATGTTTTTTGACATTTTTATGCCTTACTATACTATGACGTTTTTTTAATGATTTTATGCCTTACTATATTATGACGTTTTATGCCTTACCATAGTATGACATTTTTAGACATTTTTATGCCTTACTATACTATGACGTTTTTTTTTTGCGATTTTATGCCTTACTATACTATGATGTTTTTTTTTGTGATTTTATGCCTTACTATACTATGACGTTTTTTTTAGCGATTTCATGCCTTACTATACTATGACGTTTTATGCCTTACTATACTATGACGTTTTTTTTTACGATTTTATGCCTTACTATACTATGTTTTTTTTAAGATTGTATGCCTTACTGTACTATGACGATTTCATGCCTTACTATACTATGACGTTTTATGCCTTACTATACTATGATGTTTTTTTTAATGATTTTATGCCTTACTATACTATGACGTTTTATGCCTTACTATACTATGACGTTTTTTGATGTTTTTTGACATTTTTATGCCTTACTATACTATGACGTTTTTTGGCGTTTTTATGCCTTACTATACTATGATGTTTTTTGGCGTTTTTATGCCTTACTATACTATGACGTTTTTTTTAGCGATTTTATGCCTTACTATACTATGACGTTTTATGCCTTACTATACTATGACGTTTTTTTAATGATTTTATGCCTTACTATACTATGACGTTTTATGCCTTACCATAGTATGACATTTTTAGACATTTTTATGCCTTACTATACTATGACGTTTTTTTTTTGCGATTTTATGCCTTACTATACTATGATGTTTTTTGGTGTTTTTATGCCTTACTGTACTATCACGTTTTTTTTAGCGATTTCATGCCTTACTATACTATGACGTTTTATGCCTTACTATACTATGACGTTTTTTTTTTACGATTTTATGCCTTACTATACTATGTTTTTTTTAAGATTGTATGCCTTACTGTACTATGACGATTTCATGCCTTACTATACTATGACGTTTTATGCCTTACTATACTATGATGTTTTTTTAATGATTTTATGCCTTACTATACTATGACGTTTTATGCCTTACTATACTATGTTTTTTGACATTTTTATGCCTTACTATACTATGATGTTTTTTGGCGTTTTTATGCCTTACTATACTATGACGTTTTTTTAAGCGATTTTATGCCTTACTATACTATGACGTTTTTTGGCGTTTTTATGCCTTACTATACTATGATGTTTTTTGGCGTTTTTATGCCTTACTATACTATGACGTTTTTTTTAGCGATTTTGTGCCTTACTATACTATGACGTTTTATGCCTTACTATACTATGACGTTTTTTGACATTTTTATGCCTTACTATACTATGACGTTTTATGCCTTACTATACTATGACGTTTTTTGACATTTTTATGCCTTACTATACTATGACGTTTTTTTTTGGCGTTTTTATGCCTTACTATACTATGACGTTTTTTTAATGATTTTATGCCTTACTATACTATGACGTTTTATGCCTTACTATACTATGATGTTTTTTGACATTTTTATGCCTTACTATACTATGACGTTTTTTGGCGTTTTTATGCCTTACTATACTATGATGTTTTTTGGCGTTTTTTATGCCTTACTATACTATGACGTTTTTTTTAGCGATTTTATGCCTTACTATACTATGACGTTTTATGCCTTACTATACTATGACGTTTTTTTAATGATTTTATGCCTTACTATACTATGACGTTTTATGCCTTACTATACTATGATGTTTTTTGACATTTTTATGCCTTACTATACTATGACGTTTTTTGGCGTTTTTATGCCTTACTATACTATGATGTTTTTTGGCGTTTTTATGCCTTACTATTCTATGGTGTTTTTTTTTTACGATTTTATGCCTTACTATACTATGACGTTTTATGCCTTACTATACTATGATGTTTTTTGACATTTTTATGCCTTACTATACTATGACGTTTTTTTTAGCGATTTTATGCCTTACTATACTATGATGTTTTTGGGCGTTTTTATGCCTTACTATACTATGACGTTTTTTTAATGATTTTATGCCTTACTATACTATGATGTTTTTGGGCGTTTTTATGCCTTACTATACTATGACGTTTTTTTAATGATTTTATGCCTTACTATATTATGACGTTTTATGCCTTACCATAGTATTACATTTTTAGACATTTTTATGCCTTACTATACTATGACGTTTTTTTTTTGCGATTTTATGCCTTACTATACTATGATGTTTTTTGGTGTTTTTATGCCTTACTGTACTATCACGTTTTTTTTAGCGATTTCATGCCTTACTATACTATGACGTTTTATGCCTTACTATACTATGACGTTTTTTTTTTACGATTTTATGCCTTACTATACTATGTTTTTTTTAAGATTGTATGCCTTACTGTACTATGACGATTTCATGCCTTACTATACTATGACGTTTTATGCCTTACTATACTATGATGTTTTTTTAATGATTTTATGCCTTACTATACTATGATGTTTTTTGACATTTTTATGCCTTACTATACTATGATGTTTTTTGGCGTTTTTATGCCTTACTATACTATGATGTTTTTTGGCGTTTTTATGCCTTACTATACTATGACGTTTTTTTAAGCGATTTTATGCCTTACTATACTATGACGTTTTATGCCTTACTATACTATGACGTTTTTTTAATGATTTTATGCCTTACTATACTATGACGTTTTATGCCTTACTATACTATGATGTTTTTTGACATTTTTATGCCTTACTATACAATGACGTTTTTTGGCGTTTTTATGCCTTACTATACTATGATGTTTTTTGGCGTTTTTATGCCTTACTATACTATGACGTTTTTTTTAGCGATTTTATGCCTTACTATACTATGACGTTTTATGCCTTACTATACTATGACGTTTTTTTAATGATTTTATGCCTTACTATATTATGACGTTTTATGCCTTACCATAGTATGACATTTTTAGACATTTTTATGCCTTACTATACTATGACGTTTTTTTTTTGCGATTTTATGCCTTACTCTACTATGATGTTTTTTGGTGTTTTTATGCCTTACTGTACTATCACGTTTTTTTTTGCGATTTCATGCCTTACTATACTATGACGTTTTATGCCTTACTATACTATGACGTTTTTTTAATGATTTTATGCCTTACTATACTATGACGTTTTATGCCTTACTATACTATGATGTTTTTTGACATTTTTATGCCTTACTATACTATGACGTTTTTTGGCGTTTTTATGCCTTACTATACTATGATGTTTTTTGGCGTTTTTATGCCTTACTATACTATGACGTTTTTTTAAGCGATTTTATGCCTTACTATACTATGACGTTTTTTTAATGATTTTATGCCTTGCTATATTATGATGTTTTATGCCTTACTATACTATGATGTTTTTTTGACATTTTTATGCCTTACTATACTATGACGTTTTTTTAATGATTTTATGCCTTACTATACTATGACGTTTTATGCCTTACTATACTATGATGTTTTTTGACATTTTTATGCCTTACTATACTATGACGTTTATTTGGGGGATTTTATGCCTTACTATACTATGACGTTTTTTTTTCCGATTTTATGCCTTACTATACTATGATGTTTTTGGGCGTTTTTATGCCTTACTATACTATGACGTTTTTTGACATTTTTATGCCTCACTATACTATGACGTTTTTTGGCGTTTTTATGCCTTACTATACTATGATGTTTTTTGGCGTTTTTATGCCTTACTATACTATGACGTTTTTTTAATGATTTTATGCCTTACTATATTATGACGTTTTATGCCTTACTATACTATGATGTTTTTTTGACATTTTTATGCCTTACTATACTATGACGTTTTTTTTTGCGATTTCATGCCTTACTATACTATGACGTTTTTTTTTTTACGATTTTATGCCTTACTATACTATGACTTTTTTTTTTTACAATTTTATGCCTTACTGTACTATGACGATTTCATGCCTTACTATACTATGACGTTTTTTGACATCTTTATGCCTTACTATGAAAAACTATGAGGTTTTTTTAATGATTTTATGCCTTACTATACTATGACGTTTTATGCCTTACTATACTATGATGTTTTTTGACATTTTTATGCCTTACTATACTATGACGTTTTTTGGCGTTTTTATGCCTTACTATACTATGATGTTTTTTTGCAATTTTATGCCTTACTATACTATGTTTTTTTTAAGATTGTATGCCTTACTGTACTATGACGATTTCATGCCTTACTATACTATGACGTTTTTTGACATTTTTATGCCTTACTATACTATGACGTTTTATGCCTTACTATACTATGACTTTTTTTTTTTACAATTTTATGCCTTACTGTACTATGACGATTTCATGCCTTACTATACTATGACGTTTTTTGACATCTTTATGCCTTACTATGAAAAACTATGAGGTTTTTTTAATGATTTTATGCCTTACTATACTATGACGTTTTATGCCTTACTATACTATGATGTTTTTTGACATTTTTATGCCTTACTATACTATGACGTTTTTTGGCGTTTTTATGCCTTACTATACTATGATGTTTTTTTGCAATTTTATGCCTTACTATACTATGTTTTTTTTAAGATTGTATGCCTTACTGTACTATGACGATTTCATGCCTTACTATACTATGACGTTTTTTGACATTTTTATGCCTTACTATACTATGACGTTTTATGCCTTACTATACTATGACGTTTTTTTCACGATTTTATGCCTTACTATACGATGACGTTTTATGCCTTACTATACTATGACGTTTTTTTTTTACGATTTTATGCCTTACTATACTATGTTTTTATTACGATTGTATGCTTTACTATACTATGACGTTTTTTGACATTTTTATGCCTTACTATACTATGACGTTTTTTGACGTTTTTATGCCTTACTAAACTATGATGTTTTTTGGCGTTTTTATGCCTTACTATACTATGATGTTTTTTGACATTTTTATGCCTTACTATACTATGACGTTTTTTTTTTGCAATTTTATGCCTTACTATACTATCACGTTTTTTTTTGCGATTTCATGCCTTACTATACTATGACGTTTTATGCCTTACTATACTATGACGTTTTTTTTTTACGATTTTATGCCTTACTATACTATGTTTTTTTTAAGATTGTATGCCTTACTGTACTATGACGATTTCATGCCTTACTATATTATGACGTTTTTTGACATTTTTATGCCTTACTATATTATGACGTTTTTTAATGATTTTATGCCTTACTATACTATGACGTTTTATGCCTTACTATACTATGACGTTTTTTGACATTTTTATGCCTTACTATATTATGACGTTTTTTTAATGATTTTATGCCTTACTATACTATGACGTTTTATGCCTTACAATACTATGATGTTTTTTGACATTTTTATGCCTTACTATACTATGACGTTTTTTGGCGTTTTTATGCCTTACTATACTATGATGTTTTTTGGCGTTTTTATGCCTTACTATACTATGACGTTTTATGCCTTACTATACTATGACGTTTTTTGACATTTTTATGCCTTACTATACTATGACGTTTTATGCCTTACTATACTATGATGTTTTTTGACATTTTTATGCCTTACTATACTATGACGTTTTTTGGCGTTTTTATGCCTTACTATACTATGACGTTTTTTTTTCCGATTTTATGCCTTACTATACTATGATGTTTTTGGGCGTTTTTATGCCTTACTATACTATGACGTTTTTTGACATTTTTATGCCTTGCTATACTATGACGTTTTTTGGCGTTTTTATGCCTTACTATACTATGATGTTTTTTTTAGCGAATTTATGCCTTACTATACTATGACGTTTTATGCCTTACTATACTATGACGTTTTTTGACATTTTTATGCCTTACTATACTATGACGTTTTTTTCACGATTTTATGCCTTACTATACTATGACGTTTTATGCCTTACTATACTATGATGTTTTTAGACATTTTTATGCCTTACTATACTATGACGTTTTTTTTTTTTGCAATTTTATGCCTTACTATACTATGACGTTTTTTTTTGCGATTTTATGCCTTACTATACTATCACGTTTTTTTTTGCGATTTCATGCCTTACTATACTATGACGTTTTATGCCTTACTATACTATGACGTTTTTTTTTTTACGATTTTATGCCTTACTATACTATGTTTTTTTTAAGATTGTATGCCTTACTGTACTATGACGATTT
Source organism: Seriola aureovittata (assembly GCF_021018895.1). Taxonomy (NCBI): domain Eukaryota; kingdom Metazoa; phylum Chordata; class Actinopteri; order Carangiformes; family Carangidae; genus Seriola; species Seriola aureovittata. The sequence continues at coordinate 19,673,104 of NC_079377.1, forward strand.
CATGCCTTACTATACTATGATGTTTTTTGGCGTTTTTATGCTTTACTATACTATGAGGTTTTTTTTTTTGCGATTTTATGCCTTACTATACTATGACGTTTTTTATAGCGATTTCATGCCTTACTATACTATGACATTTTATGCCTTACTATACTATGATGTTTTTTTGACATTTTTATGCCTTACTATACTATGACGTTTTTTTTTAGCGATTTCATGCCTTACTATACTATGTTTTTTTTAAGATTTTATGCCTTACTGTACTATGACGATTTCATGCCTTACTATACTATGATGTTTTTTGAAATTTTTATGCCTTACTATACTATGATGTTTTTTGAATGATTTTATGCCTTACTATACTATGACGTTTTATGCCTTACTATACTATGACGTTTTTGGGGGGGATTTTATGCCTTACTATACTATGACGTTTTATGCCTTACGATACTATGATGTTTTTAGACATTTTTATGCCCTACTATACTATGACGTTTTTTGGCGTTTTTATGCCTTACTATACTATGATTTTTTTGGCGTTTTTATGCCTTACTATACTATGACGTTTTTTTTTGCGATTTTATGCCTTTCTATACTATGATTTTTGGCGTTTTTATGCCTTACTATACTATGACTTTTTTTTTCACGATTTTATGCCTTACTATACTATGATGTTTTTTGACATTTTTAGGCCTTACTATACTATGACGTTTTTTGACGTTTTTATGCCTTACTATACTATGACGTTTTTTTTTTACGATTTTATGCCTTACTATACTATGACGATTTATGCCTTACTATATTATGACGTTTTTTGGCGTTTTTATGCTCTAATATACTATGATGTTTTTTTAGCGATTTCATGCCTTACTATACTATGACATTTTTATGCCCTAAAATACTATGATGATTTTATGCCTTAGAATACTATGACTTTTTATGCCTTACTATAGTATGACTTTTTATGCCTTACTATACTATGATGTTTTATGCTGTACTATACTATGACGTTTTTTGGAGTTTTAATGCCCTACTATACTATGACATTTTTTGGCTTATTAATGCCTTACTATAATATGACTTTTTTTGGCGTTTTTAAGCCTTGTTATAGCATGATGTTTTTTTTGTCATTTTTATACCTTACTATACTATGACGTTTTTTGACAATTTCATGCCTCACTATAGTATGACGATTTTATGCCTTACTATACTATGATGTTTTTTGACTTTTACTATGGTATGATGTTTTTTGAAGACTTTTTTGAAGACTTTATGCCATCTATGACGTTTTTTGACGATTTTATGCCTTACTACACTATGAATTTTCCAATAACAAAGAATGAAGAACAACCACCCAAACAGACACTTGATAGTTTTAAATGTATGATTTTTATTAACTGTATGGTCATGCAAAAATCCAGCATCCAACTGAAACTCAAAGAGTATAGACATATGTAGCCCCTTTAGTGTAAGGTTACAATGCAATAAATTTACTTATAAAGGGGTACATACAAGCTAAGGCTTTGACTAATCTTTTATGCATTTTAATGTGAGATAACATCACTTGATTTCAATATCTCAGAAAGAGCCATTTCATAACCTCAAGGATGCAAGTAACATAGATTTCCATTTCTTTATCAAGTAAACAGTGAAAAATTACCAGAAAGTAGACATGCATATTTCTTCCATTTGTAAAACTGCATATATAGTGTTGCTGTTGAAGATTGTGGTTTTAATGATCCTTTTTCAACATTTGTTTTAAGCGTTTCAAGAATCTTTTTGTCCCCTCACTCCAGTCAGGTAATGTTTTAATCTAACATATTTGGACATTTGCCAAAGTATCTGAACTATGCAGTTCATTTTTCAGTTTTTCAAACAATTGGATGTTTAAAACTAAAATGTATATGAAGCAAAACAACAGAAAGCAAGCTACTTCACCTACTGTGATTTGTAGGTAGTTGGTGCCATCTACCCAAAGTAATTCTGTGTAAAGTTTATATTTGGTCTCGTATCCTATATACAACAGCAAAGCTAAAAGTTGATACCCTGTTATATTAAAACGTAATCTATTATTTTACAATGGATCTCAGTGACACTTCAGCTGAAGCAGGGAGTTCACTCTGTAGTACTTCTATGGAACCAAAGACAGGCCATAACAATTTTACTTTTACAAGCAAATTAACATCAACTGTGAAATAATTACCACTGAACATTAATGTTGAAATTTAATTCTGTCTCTGAAATTGTGGTGCAATTTTCATAACTCGATTTAAAGTTACTTTTTTCCCCTCATCTTCAATAATTCAGGATCCAGATAAGATGGACTCACAGCTCGTATGTGTGTTTTGATGCTATGTCTGATGTAACAAAGGGGCTGTACAGCAGCTGGATCACTCAGACTACAAACTGCAAACATATTCTCACTTCCTTCTAGTACAGACAGTCCAGATTTTACGTGCAAGTTATACAGTTTTCTTTGGAACTACTTTACTGTTGAATTTTAATGCATCAAAAATTAAATGTGTTTTGCCTCCATTGTCCAGATGTAGAGGCAGATATCTCAAAACCCAACAAATAAAATCAAAACTATCTACATGGCTAGATAGCAAAATAGGGGTTATTGAGAAAATGTTTTTAAGAAACACAATTGCATAAATGTGTTGAAGACGGAGCTGGAGAGAGAAAAGTGAGTTAAGTACTACAAAGAAACAACTTGAAGCTGAAGTTACTGAGAAGCATGAGAAACAAAAGACTGAATTTATGTTTATAATTTAAATGCAGCAATTATACAACAGTGGTTTCCTGCTACAACATGTCAAAATTTCTGCTGTTTAGCTTCGTGTTAGTCAAACAAAACTGCTGATTTCAACTTGATCCAACTGTTTAAATACTTTGGCAAACTGAGTATGCTGCTGTTTGTTCCCTCAGATCAGTTTCCCTCCTTCTAGATAACCTGTTGAGTGTACCTGCATCTTACTCTTTTATTTAAACATTCCCATGACTGTGTGGTAATACACACTCACAATGAAAGAAAAGCATCTTATCAGATTGGTGGCATCAACAGACAACTGGGCCAGTGCCCACAGCACAAACAGAACTACTAAGAGCCATAAAAAACATCACATAGTTTCAGTACTGGTTTTACAACGCATTGTCATCATGGTGCAAAAAGTGGGGTGGGCACAGTTTTCATGGCATGTCAGATATGTCACAGCACTCGGAAAGAAGCACAGGCGGTTGATACAGTAGGACAGGGCTCACATATGATTCACAACATTGTTAAAAATCTGTTTGACTGTGTCAGTGTACGTACATAGACATGATATGTGATGTTTTGAAGCTTCGTTGTGGTTTCTGCTTGTAGGTGACCATCAGCAACAGCCTACCTAGTACATGAGATACTACGGAGCAGCATAGCACAGACGTGACGGACGGCAAGCCTCATCCCTCCGCTGGTACAAAGTCACACACTCACAAAGTTTCTACGACACAGTGAAAAAACAGTGCTGCAAAATTTAACCACTGACACAGAGATATATATTTTGTCCTCCTCAAAGGGAGAATCATTGATCTCATGTGCTTATATGATGTTGTGAATTTCAATATAATTAGCCACAGAAGAGTATTAAGTGTTTTTGCCCCAAGATTTCAGCATTCGGTGTGCATTGATCAGTGTGTAAGGAAATAATGGACACAGTTAAAACAACAAAAAAAAAAAGGGTTGTGGCAGTCTGAGCTTCCATTCAGTCCAGCCCCTACTTTTTTATAGTTCTGGCTAAAACAACTGATAAAAATATCAACATCAAAACACTAAACAACTACAACATTTACAACAGAAACTGTGACAAAAGAGACCAAATCCTTTGATTGCCATCAGCGAAGGTCCCGCAACATAGCCTCTTCCCATGATGCCTTGTTTTGTCCAATCCCTCAGCTGCATTCCCTTTTTAACATGCTTTTTATAGTGCCAAGACGGACAATATACAAATTTTAAGAACACAATCAAAACAAGAGACAGGCATAAGGGTGACATCATCATCATCATCATCATCAAACAGTATGGTGCTACTAAGACAGCAATGGGGCTGGTTAGAGAAGGTCACAAGAGTAACAGATGTGCAGAGTATAAGAGGCAGGAATGATGGAAGTAAAGGGGCAGAGGTAGGGTGAGAGGGAAGGATTCTGGCGAGCGTAACCTGAAGTTGCAGAAAGGTTCACTCCCTCAGAAGAGCGAACACAACAGCATCGAGTCTTAAGTGTCTGTGCAGAAACAGTACAGGCCATTAGATAGTTCAAATAAATCATGCTTCACATCAAAAATACATTAAACCAGATGAAATAAAAGTGAAAAGTTGATGTGAGGGTGTGTCCGTGCTTTCACAATAGGTAGTTCAGAGACGTGAGGAGCTTTAGACTTTGACCGATGGCGCCTCCTAATGTTCTACTCCAAACACTGCAGGGTAGACAGATGGATGCCTTCTGCAACTTCAGGATGAGCTGGCCTGGACGTTGTGTCTAAAACTCAAGAGAGGCTCAACCCCAAAGGCTGGAGCACAGGGACCTTGAGTGTGCGTGTGTGTTTGTGTGTATGCATGTGCATGCATGGTGTGTGCATGTGCATGCATGGTATGTGTTTGTATTTACACCTCGGGACCTCAAAGCAGAAAAAAAAACACCCACACTCTCATGCTTAACTCCCCTCCCTATACCCTGAAAGTAAATCATGTTTCCCCTTTTTTCCCCAATATAAATATCTATTTATACACAACTCTATTAAATAAAATCCCGCTTTTGATTAAAAATTATTCTTTTTCAACACAAAATACATCAAGGAGATAAAAATCAATCAGCTTAATAACACATAATACAAAAAGACAAAATAAAAATAAAGGTCCCTTCAGTAACATATCACATGGTCTAAACCCCTTTGAAACATTGTGTACAGGTGCTCAAACCTGACACTTAAAATGGGTGTTAAATTCTGATATTAAGTAGATATTACTTGCTCCCATTCACCCCACCTACACATACCTATTAACTGTAAAACAAACAATACTTCTATTAAAGTAGACATTCTGCTGCTCTCTTTTTCTTGTTTTCCACATATTATACCACCTAACCCCAACTCGCTGTGTATGTGAAGTGTACTTGTTTTTCTGTTGTTGTATGTATGTATGTATGTATATATATATATCTCTCTTTATTTTTTTTTAAAAACATGTTAATACTTTTCCAGACAGCAGACTAAACAAAGATGGGGAAATAAAGGCCATGGGAGAAAAGGACCAGGACAGCATCACCCCTGTGTTGCCACCAGAAGCATGCACCACCTGCAAGAAGGGGCTGACATCGGCCGGGCCCCAACATCATCTAGCTAGGGTTGGACTGGATTGGTGTTGGTCGGTCATTCAGTCAAGCTTTTGATATATGCTTTTTTTTTTTTTTTTTTGCTTTTTTTGCTTTTTTTATTGTAATGTAATTTCCCCTCTTTTGTGTTTTTACAGCTTTCCAAGCAGCCTCTTCCCGGCCAGGATCCAGGTACCAATCCGTCCACGGAGAATAAATGCTCCAAAGAGCTTTAGAGTTCAGGCAAAGCTGGAGAAGGAAGAATAGATTGGTTAGCGTGTAAACTGTAAACAGGGCGAGTTCACCCAAATGAAAAACTTATATCCTAACTTAGACTTGATGGTACGAAGCATTGCAGATCATTTTGAATTTGTCCAGGATTTGACAACGAAGACTGTGTAAATTGCTGGTTTCAGCCTGATGAGTGTCCCCTGTTCATGAAGAGGTGGGGTTTTGATCATTAGTATAGTCAGTGCCCCCTCCGCTATACAAGCCTGCTCTGCTATTGGAAATCAGCAGACTAAAACATAACAAGGATATTTAACACACAGACATAAGTGACACTGAGCTTCTCATCTAATTATCTGAAAGAAAGCAAATAAGCATGTGTTGCAAAATGTTGAACTCTTCCTTTACATAACAATAAATTAATCGGTGTGTTCGTCTTTTACGAGCTTTTCCGAAATCCTTCCATTTCCCTTCAGTTGGATTTCAAACGATGTTCAGAAAATTAATCTGAAGTGAAGCATATTAAATCATTATCTACTGTAGCATGTTTGTGGAACATTTGTCTTTTTGTTACAGATCGCCGATATTCACAGTTTCACCTCCAGTGAACTTGAGAGATGTCTGTTGTCTCAGTTTTAAGGCCGACACTCACTCTTCAGGAAAAGCCCTGGAGCAGGGACGAACCCAGCAGGGAGGACGGGGAAATAACAATAAAGCTTGTTGTTTCAAGGCTACAAGCTGTGTGTTATGATTTTAAGAAATTATTACACAATAAAAACCTTCAGAAGAGCCAAGTAACCTGTGCAGAGTTTTTTAAAGTCAGCCATAATCCTTGCATGCAGCATAAAACTGTTATTGCACCCTCTAGTCTCTCATCATGGTGACATGTTTTCACCTTACCTGGGCCTGAGTTGTCGGTTCACTGCAGGGGTGCAGCCGGTGCTCCTGAGCAGTGGAAGTGCACATTGAGCCATTTGGCGTCGCGGCGATGCCACACGCGTGTCTCCTCTGACTGGCAGGAGCGCGGCCGGCCCTGGCTGTCGATGTACTGCGTCAGGCGGATGTAGGCGATGCAGGCAGCGTCCTCACCAATCAGATGGACGTGGGGGTTGAGTATGGTGGTGTGCACTGGCTTACTGTTTTTACTCAGCACTGTGGGGATAGAAATGTGCAGGTCAGCAGTTTGTAAATGGACATGTCAATTGTCAATGTGCAGCTAAGTAACCTGATTTGAGAGCATTTAGCATGTTTTAGCTGCCATAGGCAACATGAGTTGGCTGCTTCAAATGGCAGGAGGAGCTAATGTGAATAAAATCACATTATAGATGTCCCCATTATCATTTTACACATTTTCCGAAAATTCAGCATGACATGACAAAAACTTGAATCTCTACTTGAACCAAGTTCTGTATTAAAGAGATTAACATCTATATCAAAAACTTCTAAAGGGATGAAATGATCAGTTGATTAATCAAGATTAAACAGATTTTTATAGTCATTTTTCATTTTCCTAATTCACTGACGAGAGCTTCTCAAAAGTGATTATTTGATTGGTAAGAAACACTGAGCACAAACAGGAACTGTTGTGTAAGAAAAATCAACAAAGCACATAACCTTTAATTTGTGCAAAACTGCAGTACCTTCCTCAGGTGTCACTGGATGCTCCGTTCAACCATTTTATCATTTAGTTTGGCATTAATCTGGATTTTCCACTATAATTTGTCTTAATGAGGATTTTACATGTTTCTTTATATTTTATTATTACACAACACTGCCTGACCAAAGTGGCTCTTTAAAGTCAAAGATGAATTGAGAACTAAATTGACTGCGAGACTGAAACTGCACTTACGATTCTCAAAGTAGAACTTGTGAAAGTCCATCCCCTCCACCAGGTTTCCAAGAGCTTCTGGCTCAAAAGAAGTCAGTCCAGGGTCACAGATTCTCCTGTCAGAAGAAAACACAACCATAAATAAACATTTGCTTTATCTGTTACTGATTCTGAATTTACCCTGCAAGTGAAGAGCAGGTGAAGAATGACGAAGGCTAAATGATGCAGGACAGATGACATGGCATTTGAAGCTCTGAGATTATGGAACATTTTCAAGTAATGTGTGTATTTAACAAGAATTAAAGATTGTCATTGTGTTAGAGGTGAGAAAATGTTTTCAACAAGACAGAAAACTGAACACAGAGAAGTGTGTTTGAGTTGCATATTCAAACTTACGTGTAAGCCTCAAAATCCCCATTGTTGATGGCTTCAATCAACTGCTCTGTCATCTTTATTATCTCCTGTTTACGAGCTGGAAACAGTGAGATCGAAAGATAAGAGAGGGGAGGAGGGGGAAGACAACCAGAAGAGGTTAAAGACAGTCAGAAATCATTTGAATTTTGAACATTCAAGTACCGCTCCAGATGCTTTCACTGACTCTCACTGCCTTACAAGGCTGCAAACCTCTGACATTTGAAATAAGCTCATCACATGGGTGGCACCTCTGGTAATAATGACAGTGACATTTGAAGTCAGCCTGTACAAAACACACCACACACTCTGCTCTCCGTGTGACATCCAGTGAGTCCTTGAATGTCTCAAACTAAGAGCTTTCACTGCACACACACAAACCCACACCAATAAAATCCACCAATAAAGAAATCCTGTTTTTTTGATTTATATATATACACCACCAAATACACCGGAAATTATGAGAGTGAGGCACAAAAGTCAAGAAAATGGGTGTACACTACACCAGAAAAGCACAAACTGCAAACACACCAGGATTTATTTCCAGATAATATGCTGTAACGTACTTTTTTTCACTAACATGCAGCTACTGAAGCCTGGAAAGCCTGCACACCTGCATGTAACTTTTCACAGAGCCTTAAAAAGAAGTCAGTGTGATTCCCCGAGTCCTCAGACCGTCTGCCATTAAGTGGCACACAAAGACCGTATAAACACTGCTTCAGGAGTTTTTGCACAAGCACTGCACAACCTGCCTGGCACTTACTCTGCTGCAGGTTGCCGCTGCTGCCTGTGAGGGGTGACAGAGCCGACTCTGGTTCAGGACAAGAGCTCTGAGCTGGACTGTTCTGAGCTACAGGAACTCTGGGGCTGCTAGCAGCTTCCTGCAGGGGACCAGCTGCAGGCCGGTACAGTCATCCCAGTGAAATAAAGTTATGTTTAGCAAAATTCAGAAGCCATGTATACAACTATTTACATAGCATTTAACATTATTTATCCTGCAAACAGTATATCAAGCAGTCATTATAGGAAATTAGAATCAAGACTACTCAGTGTTAGATGACCTCCAGAGAGTACAGAAGAGGAGCAGTAATATGCAACCAGGCCTGGACGCCAGTAGATGGCAGCATAGGAGAGCAGAGGGGAACTAGTGCAGTCAGTTGGTGGGAAGAGTGGAAGTGAAGAGGTCAAATTTTTCTCTCCTTTATGTGGAGGCTTTTAAACATCAAGTGTTTTGCTTGTAGGGTAAATTTCATGCTGAAGGTCTGGTGTTGGGTATAGAAGGAAAGGTCAGAGCTGAGAGTTAAACCAGGTAAAATGCTGCCAACTTACAGATGGGTGTTGGGCAATGAGGAGACACGGTTGGGGTCCGTTCCTCAGTAGTGCTGCACTGGCTTAACACTGCAATGTCTGTACTAGTAGTCTCACTGACAGCCACTGCCCCCATCACAAGACAAACACACAATTACAAACAAATGTACATGGGCAGAGAGCCTGAGATATAAGTTTATCTATAATATTTGGAATAATTAATCGTTTTAAAGCCAAACAATTATGAAAAATCAAATGTCCATCACAAGTTCCCAGAGCCCAAGGTGATATCTTCAAATTGCTTGTTTTGTCTGACCAAAATCTAGAGCTATTCAATTTTCATTCACATAAAAACAAAAGCGGCAAATCATCATATTTGACAAGCTGGAACCAGTGAATACTTGATATATTTGCTTCATAAAACTTGTAGGTGCTGTCGCTATGTGACACTCTGGTCACTTGCTTCTCTGTAACTCTACACGCCAACCCCGTGCTTCATCTTAGAAACCCTGATGCTGCACATGGAGGAGCTGAGGCATCCTATCAGTGTGAGTTTGTATTTGAAAGAAGAAGAGAGAAGTTACATTAAATTAATTTAACTTTCATCCAGAGCAACGTCAGCTAAGTGCATTCAGCCTCAGAAAGACAGAAGAGAGAACAGGAACAACAGCCCCTCGATTGCATGTCCGTGATGATCCACTATAAGACTGAGTGCTGGTAAACCCAGGGAAAGCTGCTCAAGTAACTGGATTAACTCTTTTCTGGAAAGCTGAAGGTAGCTCTGTCCTAATTCATTCAACTGAAAACAGTGAAGTGTCACCCCCCGAGCTGCAGACGACTAATTAAAGGCTTAAGTGGTGTGTGATGCTGGCATACACGCCAACGCACACCAACAATCAAAATGAGGCTGAGGTATCCACATATGGTTGGCAATGGTGAGCGTTAGATGTGTCATATTCAAGAGATCCTGTATTTGAGCCTTTGCAGATCATCACATTCTGCTGAGTTTCTCCCACCTTGAGGCTCTGCAGCAACTGAACAGGATGGGAAAACTAACACTACACCACCATGTTGTTACTTTGTACAGAGACAACAGTGAAAGCAGCACTGTATTTTCCCCCACAGATGCACAATGTTTATATAAAACTGTTTGTCACATTTGTCTTCCCTGTGATGCTCACAAGCATCTGTCGTCTAACTAGTAAACTTACTGGACTTAGTAGTTGACAGTTACCTGAAACCTCTACCCAGTAAACATGCATTACCTCATGTATAAAGGGAAGCAATTCAGTATGAGCTCTATGATAATATTTTTCTATCTGATCTGCAGACACAAAGTGAACAAAAAGAGGCATGCGGAGTAGGTGAAAGTTTGACAAGTACCTTTCCTACCTTTCATGTCCTCCTCTTCTGTGTTATTACAGCTCTCTGTGGAGCCCTGTCAAACAGAGAGGGATGAGACAAAAAAAAGGAGAGATGGACAGAGGAGCAGGAACGAGAGAAAGATGGATAAAGGGAGAAAAGAGAAATAGCAAATCACTTTTTTTAAATTGTATAAGTGAGATGGGATTGGGAAGCTTAGGCCATATGGACACATAGACAACCTGACGGACAGATGGACGAGTGGACAACTCCCTCCCAGGAGCACAAACCAGCCAGGACAGCAGCGAGGGGAAGCGCAAAGAGCCACACACATCAAAGCAATAAAGTGTGTGAGCAATCTGAAATCCTGTGGCTAATTTAAACAGGAAGTGTGCAAGTGCAGGTCAGCGTGTAACTGCTCCTCAAGAGTAAGCAAGCCGGTGTGGCAAAGTATTTGTCAGAGAAGTGTCAATGTAAAGAAAATTGTGCAACAGCATGGGCATTTCATAGTGATACTAACATGACAGTGCAAGTCGAGTGGTGGCTGGTTCTCTTTTAGTAAAAAGCCTTACATGAGTATTTGAAGATATAGTGCCTGTGCTGCTGTTAAAGACAGTGTAGGATTTTCTCTTTTATATAAATCTGAAATCAACTTTGATGCTGTGTGAATCCTGAAGGGAACCACTGGAATAATTAGATACTTTGACTGTTTAATCAACATCAATTCAGAGTTTCTAGGTTTCTCGCGACCTTGGTTCAGTCTTAGAGATCCTAGATTCACACTTAGTTTAGTTAAAGGTTGCGTTCCTTCATCCATGTGGATATGTCTTAGGTACAAGCTGAGAACAATGGTGAGAGCATAGGGTTATCTGGAGGGAACAATAGGTATAGTTGGCCGTCATCTGCGTAGCAGTGATATGAGAAGCCTTGCGAATGGATAATTGGACCAAACAAGGTGGTGTATATTGCAAAGGGAAAGGGCCCCAGTACTTAACCTTGGGGCACCCCTGTGGGGAGGGGATGTGATAAGGATGTTTGTCCTTGCCATGACACATTGAAGGAGCGCCCCGTGAGATAGGATTCAAACCAAGAAAGCGCTTTTCCCAAATACAGATAGCAGGATGCACTGGTTCACCGTGTCAAAGGCTGCTGATTGGTCCAGCAAGATAAGAGGACTGGACTGTAGCTCTAGCTTCCCTTAGGGCTGCTGTCACAGACAACAGAACTGTTTCAGTTGAGTGGCCACTCGTACAAGCTGCAAAATTTTTAACCAACAGGGTTGAAATTAGCTCAAAGTTTGTATTGTAAAAAGGTATTTTCACAACTCTTGCATTCAAGCATTAATTCATCATTTAAAGACAGAATAAGGAAATACAATCATTAACTGGCAAAGTTATATTTTCGAATAATTTGTAATTTATTAATTGATAATAATAATAATAATAATAATACAATGAAAGTCTATATTTATTCCAGTGGTTACATTATGGTGCACCTTCACAGTGATTTAAATGTCAGCAATGTCAGATTTGGAGTTCACAGGATTCGACTCTCTCTGTGAAATCATCTCTAGTATTCAGGAGGCAAGATAATGACACATGCTGACAGAAGCCAGCTTACATTAGGTGCACAAGTATAAACAGTTAAAAAAAAAATTTTCCCCAAGACAGTGATGTATGAAGTACATCTAGAGAAAATCCTGCACGAGTTACCTTCGCGTGTTAGTAGTGGCTGGTGGCTACTGGTGGCAGAGGGAGCAGCTTACCTTGGTGCCATCAGCTGGGTTGTGTACAACAGTTGTCTGGGCTTCCTGGGGGGAGGTAGGAGACACTTTACCATGCAGGGATGGGACGGGTGGAGGGGGGGAGGGCACCAGGGAAGATGCCAGGAAATATCAACATATTCCATGACCACAAACATAGACACGTGTGCGCACACTAATGCTGTGGAGCATTTATGGCGATTAAATAGATGACTGTAGATGTCAAGGCACTCAGTGTGAGTCTGTTCCCCATTCAGCACTGTGGTCTAAAGAATCATTTTTGAGTCTCCAAAATTGCACGAAAACAGCCATGAACACAGCTAAACACATATTCACCCGCCCAGGGCCAGGACTGAGGAGGAAGGGTCTGTGAGTCACTGGAGGTTTATGGAAGTGTGAGTGTTGGTGCTGATGGCATTTTCATGTCAACTGGAAGTTATCGTATTTACCAGGTACAACATATAACTTTACTTCACTTCAATAACGGAGTTACAACTGAGAAGCTCTGACATATCCAATTTGGCATTAAATAATTTCTGAATTAGATTTCAATCTTTCCTTCCTACATGGTGCAAACGCTGCATTAAGCAAGCGACTGTGTGTTTGTATAGCCACTCCTCATCCTCAACCTTGACCCTGCCACAGAAGCATTCAGCACAACGCAATTCAAGAGCTCCAAGTACAACAGTGTTTGAAAAACCAACCCACACTATAGCGGATTAGTCAGTCACATACTCAGGTTCCTGATCCCGATCAACACTGGACCCAACATCCAGAAACTACAAACTTAGAACATGCAGCCCCGTCGATGACACACTTGATTATGGTTAATTAAAGTATTTTTGGGGTATTTTCAGCCTTGATTACAGACAGTGGAGACACGACAGGCCGTTGTTGTTCATGGACTTAACCCCTGAGCTACAGGCTGCCTGACTTTGGGAAATTTAGACTGGAAAATTTTACCCAGTCTGAGGAAATGTTTTACTTAGCTCAATGCCTGGCTCTCAATTTGGCAAGTTTGGTGTGTAGCTCATAAGCTTTTGCTGGAGTGCAGAATTCAGCACTGGCATGATGTAGAAAGTAATCAGTGCCATGTAGAAGTTCTTGCATAGAGTTAGATGAGAAGATTGAAACCACTATCATGTCTGCATGGTATATTTGGAGCTACTGACAGTGGCCAGTTAGCTTAGGTTAACACAAAGACTGAAGGGGGTGGGGGTCTAAAGATAAAAATAAGCAACTGGCCACACAGTCGACTTTACTGATGCACAAAATGGTGAGAGGAGATGTTTGGCTTTCATTAACTTGAGATTATTTTAGTGTGTTTCATGTTGCTATATTTGCTGGAGAAAGCCTTGTTCAAGTTCTGTTGGATGTTTTGTATAAGGCTCAATCCCATTACATATATTAACAAAGGGGCTGCATCCTCCTACAACTGTGATCTCTCTATTACCCATCCACACCAGCTCCTGTTTTACCCAGAAGTCCTCATCATTCACAATTTACATATTGAAGAGCTATGTGTAAAAGTGACCCTAACCCTTCTTTTGATGTAGTACAGGTTCAACCTTTCGAGTTTTCGAGCTCTGCTTTCAAACAAATTGTGATAACCCTGTGCTACTTCAAAGCCAAACCATCAACAAAGCTCAGGTGACACAGTTGAACACAGAGGAGTCACCAGGACGTGGCAGAGCAGAACTTGATTGAAGTGTCTGCTGTTGTACTGCAAAATGAAAGTCATTTGTCTACCTGTCAATGTTGTGTACTGTGTAAATATATATATATATATATATACACGAGTGTGTTTGCAGGAGGTCTGGGTAAAACGTGAGGCGGGGGAAACACTCCAAGGAACAAACCAGTCGTTCAATTCTAAAGTCATCAAATCCACTGCCACAATTTGTGTTCAAAACAGAAGCAGAGAGGCAGAGGATGATGAAGGACGAGCGAGAGGACAAAGTGCAGCGAAGATTTTACTCAACATGGGATGTGACAAAATGATGATGAGGAGGAGACAGAACTAAACATTAAAAAGATGAAAACAATGAAATGATGCTGTATAAAAGCAAGGTGAGAGAAACCAAATATAGAGATGAGGTACCATTGGTGCTGAAGATGACATGCTGCTGTCTTTGGTGCTGCTGCTGCTTACTACACTGTTTTTACTGTTGGTTCCCTGCGACTGGGGCAAAGAAACACAACACAGAATGACTCCCACTGCTCCCACCGGCTCTAAACCATAAAAACACCCTGTGGGAAGCTCAGGTGGAAAACAGTAATAGAGCCATTAAATGGCTAATATCACTATTCCAGCTATTGTAAGTGAGTAAGATTTAAAGCTGCATAATCTGGGAGTGGGACGTATATGCAGGAGTTCGATACTAAAGAGATTTATCTGAATATCTGTAACTATCATCTGCACCTTACTACTTTGTGCATTTTAAAGGGCAGTAGTTGTTGTATTTTCCTGTAGGTCTGTTGTGCACGAAGCTTCAAAATAATTTCTAAATCTTCAACGTGACTCTTCTTTTGTTCATCAGGAACTTGTAGAAACAGATTAAGTGTCCTGCTCCAACTGACACTGAACTGAGAAGGTTTTGTTTATTATAAACCTGTGTATTGAGTGACCAAAGGGCTCTTTGAGTCTAGCACCACAGTGAAAGCCTGCATTAGATGTCTACAACTTTGGCAGTTGATGCACAACATTAAAAAAAAAAAAGTAAAAATACAGAACAGTTAGTCAGCACATGCATTTTTAAACAATGAACATACTTTCAGAGCGGATTTTTAAGTATTTTCGCAGCACTTTTGAGGGAAATCACAAGTTTAGATCTACAAAAAGTACCAGCAATTAGTGGCTACTCAGCCAAAATGTATGAAACAGATTCAGAAGATAAAGTTTATAAATATGGTTGCCAGTCCAGGTCTGTGCATGCAGTGAAAGGCCTTGATGAAAGGTTTCTCTCTAATTGTGGAGAGTGTGTGTGCGTGCATGGAGGTATGTACTGTATTTTGTTATTTTGCGACGTCAGCTCGAAGACAATCCTAAACCCTATTTGACCCACAAATCTACTGAAGCATTACTGCACCCGTTTAGTCCCCCCCCCCACTCTCTTGAACAAACCCTGTTCATTGCTTTGACTGAATTTTGACGACTCGGTCCAAACCTCAATCAAACGTTGGCTCGCCAATAAAAAAGATACATTGCAGTTTCAGGACTGTTCTTATATGAAGTAAACACATTTTCAGTGACATTTGCATCTTGGGTTAGATAAAGTACTGTCTCAACAGTCTCCTACAGCTATATTACAATATATTTTACTGAAGTAACTTTTCTCTTGTGAGTGCAGCCGAGCACCCTGCTGAGCCACAATATAAAAAGCATAAAGAACAAGTTTACTGTCAGGATCATAAGGATATAATGAAAGTCATGCATTTTAAGTACACCTGAAGTGATTGAGGTGTATTTACAATGTGTTTTAGTAAATCTAAATAACTGGTGATGGTGTGTACAACTCAGCCTGTGTATAACAACAGTTGTATTGTCTCCTCTGTAACTCAGGTTTGAAAAAAGTGACCCAGAGGACGTCACTGTTATTTCTCAGTTTAGGATTGGAGACTACAAATTTTCACCTGGAAATCCTCACAAAAAGATGTTATTGGTCGCATTTTGGGAAATGTAGGATCTAGTGCAGCCTCTGCTGCTTTGATTTTGATCATTATTGTTTTTCTTGTGAGTCTACCAGCTTCATGGAAGTGTAAAACTAAATTCTTGGAGTATCCCTTAAATTTTTTATTGCTTCATTGCTCATTTTGATCCTCATTTTTTGAAATCTGCGAGCCTGCATAGTGTTTCAGCTACACAGCAGAGGTGTAGCTACAGATTGTAGCTAGCGTGTGTAATGTTAATAAGAAAACAAAGTTTGAGCTGGACTCTCCCTTCAGCCTCAAGCAAACTGGAGGGGAAAGAGAGGCTTCTTGAATGTAAATCAGTATTCCCAGGAATTTAAAGAGGTGTGGACGAAAGGATTACGTCAATAAAAGGTTAAGAGCAAAAATGCTGGGAGGTTTTCCTGCTGTTTTTCTACAACTCTGAGATGAGCGAATGCCCCAGTGTGACCATAAAAAGTATTTTGGCAGTCTCTGCGGCTGACTAGGAACATCTTCTAACAGAAAAACTAATGTGCAACACTGAGACATGGGAAAACTACAGTTCACCCATCTTCCACTGGCTGGTAGAGAAATTAAGGTAGATTTGCAGCTTTTTCAAACTTTGGAATTATGTTTGAAGAGATTTGCTTGTTCCCTTTTGTTATTTCTATTGATTCAAAAAACCTACAAACGCATTCTGTTTTCTACCAACTGACACACATACATACCTGATAATTATTCAGTATTGCACAGTGTTTACCAGAATTGAAATGTTCAGAGTAGCATGTTATTTATAAATGAAAGAGTTAAGCAGAGCTCGGTATCAAACTTAAATACTTTTTAGTGTCAGCTGAAATGTGTCAGTCAGGTAAAGTTTCTGTATGGTTGTTTTAACATTTGAGAGGATTAGCTTCTTTTGTTAAATATAAAAAAAAGGGTAGAAAATTGTGTTTGTATTTCTCAAAGTAAGGTATCTAAAAAACACATCCTGATACCCAACAACATTATTTATAGGCCTGTATTTTTAGCAAGAGTTTTGATGAAGTGTAGAAGTACAATTTTACTACTGAAAATACTAAAATAGTCTTAAAAAAACAATATATTTTTGCTTTATTATTTTATATACACGAGTCAGTATCTCATAATCATAACTCTATTGTTTATTGTTTCTGGTGAGAATTATCCCCCATCGTTTGACAAACTGAACCGTGTCAACTTCAAAACAGTAATAAGAGAAATTATGGGAATTTAAAGGCACTACTGCTGATTTATATATTTATAATTTTAATGTAATTTTATTTCATTACTTCATAAGCAACACTTTTAATATACAGTGTGATCTTAAGTCTGTTATGCCCGAAATGTCTCGATTTAAATGGAGGTGATTATCTGCAGGTGACCAAGACAGCTGTTTTATTTTTAGGAAGAGGGGGAAAGAAAAATCACTCAAATGAAAAATAATGACAGTACAATAAATATACCATGACGGAAAAAAGGACAATGACTATATATTGATGTTCATAGTGGTTAAATCTCCTATGATGGTCAGGGTCAGAATGCCTGATTTATTCATAGGCAGATGGGTCAGACAAGGATAACTGGAAGGGGATGAGTGAGTGTGTGTGTTTGTGTGTGTGTATTTGTGACTTGTCAGGAGTTCAAATGGTTTTGGTGGCGCTTATGGCAGAAGGGGATGCAGAGATGTTGGATGAAGCTGCGCAATCCAACACAAATCGGACAAGACGAAAACTTTCATACACAACGCCTCAAGCATCTCTGCCCAAAAGAAGAAGAAGAAAAAAAAAAGAAAAGTCGAGAGCGAGGGGAGGACTAGAGGGGGAAAAAGACTCGGAAACAAGACGAGAGCGACAAAGAATGAGAAATGAATGAAAATGACAGAGCCGATCTCACCATCAAACAAACACTCGAGCTGGACTTCCTTTTCTGACAGACAGCAATGGAGAGGAGGAGGAAAAAAATAAGGGGTCATCGGGAAACAAGGAACTAATCAAAATAGTAAAAAAGTGAAGCTGCCAGATTGATCCCAGAAAGAGAGAAAAAGAAAACAACTGCACAAGCTTACACAGGAACAAAGATGAGACAAAGGGAGACTAAGAGGGCTTCAGAAAAAAAAAGTATCAGCTGCAAAAACAATACAGGGAGTTCATTTTTAAAGGAGAATTGAAAGATTTAAATCACTGGTTGTGCAGTTTATTTGTATAATGTATTTTCTTTTGGAGGGCTGGGGTTAGTTATTGTTTAAGTTACTGTATGTAATTGGAATTTTATTTTGACTCTTGTTGATCATGGCGCTTCACTGCATGCATTGACGCTGACTGTCCATCAAAACAAAATGAGCACCACGACATGATGGTGGCTCGAATCGCTGTGAATCACAGAAACAAACTGGTGGTAAAAAACAAACAGCATTTTAAAAGTCCATTGTTCTTTATTAGGTCCCTTACTTTCACCATAATCTTCAATCTTCATACCTGTGCCCCACCTTCAACTACTAACTCATGAACATGATCGAGCAACTTCTTGATTTTTAAGATCAATCTCTTTCACTAAGCCACAAAAATCTTTAAATCACATTTAATAAACCTTAGAAAAACTACAGAGCACCAGAACACAAAGGTAATCCTACGTAAAGAACATACTGCTTTTCCATATGCTCATAAATATCACAGATATATGTTATTACAGAGTAGTTAGGGTGACAGACCAAAAGGGAGACAGGAGAAGATAGGAAGAGTAAGAAAGACAGAAACAGTGAAGTCAATAAAACCCCAATGGGTCAGAGAACTTACCTTCACACCGTCCGACTTTTTGTTTAGTAAGGTTTTGCAAGCTGAAAGAGAGAGAGAGAAAAGGGGGTTTAAGACACAGTCACACAGAAGTAATTGTCCAACAAACAGACACGTGGTTGAGATCACTCAGTCAGCAGGACAAACAAAAACTAAAGATGGTTCAGGAAAGGTTTATCACCTCACAGTAATATATTTCTAAGAGTGGAACCAATGTCTGAGGGACAATCCCTCCCAAACATATATATTCTCCACTACAGGGGATAATCAGGCAAAATAAATGTTTAAAAGAAAAATTGATATTGCAGCAAATTGAAAAATGAAAATCAAACTTGGAAAATGGAAAACCCAGACTGAAAATTTGGAAATCTTTCCTCTTATTAAAATTTAAATTATTGGAGTAGGTATGCACCCTGAGGGTTTATTAATCCTTTATTCTTTTAACTTTTTGCCTAAATATACAGTTGCTGGCACAAAAACACCCGCAACTCCCACAGTTTCCTGCCAGGTACTTCTGAACCAGTGAGGTGCTTCTTGCAAAACAACCAGTTGTTTGTGGTCCTTACTGAAATCAATGTGTTACCAAGGAAAATATAATCTATTGAAAACACTCGTCAACTGAACCACTAGTGCTAGAACAACTTTGTGAAAAGAGGCAGGTAGAAAAGGAAAAACAACTTGACATATATGTCCCGTATGTGACAAACACAAACCAGGTTATATAAAGTGAAACTGTCTGTTAGCCTACATTAACCACACTGACCTAATATCATGTGCATGCACCTGAAAACTTGACCAGTTATAACAAGAAAAAGAAATGACTGAGGCAAGTCCTACAAATGGCACCAACACACAACAACTATCAGGAAACTGAATAAAAATGTCCACATGCATGCACACACACAAAAGTACAGTCACTTCAGAAAGTGTTCAGACCCCTTCACTTTTTGCACATATGTTTTAGATTTTATTTTAAATGGATAAAAATGCCATTTCTGCCCATCAGTTTAGATTCAATAACCCACAATGACAAAGTGAAAACATTAAAAACTGAAATCTCTAATTAACAAAAGTATTTCAACCCTTATAGACCTTATAGACACAAGTGTGTGCCTTTCTAAACTATGTCCAATTAATTTAATTTCTAGACACATCACAAGGATAAACAAAGCCAAATTTTCACTTTGTCATTATGGCTTACCGCGTGTAGACAAATGGCAATTTTATCCATTAAAATGAAATCTAAAGCACAATGAAGTGCGATTAAAGTGGCTTCATACTTTCTGAACCTAAACTACATTAGACTAAAACTAAACACGGACACACTCTTAATGTATAAACACCATCAGATCCCAATGGTACCCCCTTACCTTCCATGAACAAAGTAGGAAGGAGGGCGATGAAGAGGGCAACAAAACATTAATGTGTTTAATATCTGCATGTTAACATCTGAACTGGAAACACCTGTCAGTTTTTCACTTTACGTTACAACACATTCTTTAATCATTTTCACACGGGTGGTGCGTTCATGCGATGACAGTGGCTCATCAACATGTCTGGCATGCAGCATCCACTTCAAAGTCTTTGTCTTACAAAGTACAGAGGAGGGAGTGCATTCCCAACACTTAAGGTAACGTGAGCAGAAAAACTTTATGTTCAGGACATCCTCTCTGTAACACTGCAACACTTAATCTTACTCAGTCAATGAAGAAATGTAACAGTTGGAATCAAGCACAAAAAGAAATCCGTTATTGACAACATGTGAGTGCAGCATCCACCTGATCAAATCGTGATTCCTGTATGAATGTCCATTAAGCAAGCAGCCTGCCCCGTCACGTGACTGACATTTACCTGTAAATGGTTCAGTATGCTTCAAACAAACTGGGCTGCATGGCATGTCGACCGAGCGTGTCTGAAGTCAAAAGTGTTGAATGCTGTTATGGACCATCATGCTCAAACAGGGATAACAGGGCACAGTTTTCGACAATGTGAGGACGGTGTGTGCTTCTTTGATTGTCGGTTTTAAAACTGACAGTATACAAAAATCTCAAGTTGCCATTAAGAGCTATATTACATTAAAAAAATATAATTTATATGATACAGGGCCCAGGTGGTAAAATATAGCCTACATAGATGAGACATCTGTTCTCTTTAAGTCTGTACCACAGGACACAAGGGCTCTATAAAGAGGAATGATGCAACGAAATCTTGTTGCACAACATCTCAATTAGTCAAAAAGGCGTTAATGTCAATGTTGTCAGAAAAAGGAGAAAAGGAATATTTATTTCCATGAAAGAGGACTTTTCCATTAATGACGTTTTACTGTATAATGATGTTTTGTTTTTCATTTTATCATTTAAATAATAAATAAAACAATTAAATACATTTTATATTATTTGTTATAATATTTACAATTGATGTATATAGCACCGTGTAAACTGTTTGCAAAGTATGCCACACTAAAGAGGCCCGTGGTGGGTAAAATGGGCCTGTTTAGTGAGGGGGGGGGCAGTTTCAGACACTGTTTGATGATCTGACATGCAAGTTGTCTGAAGCATACTGGCGGCATTAGGTTTTTTGTGCTTTTGTCTGTTCACACAAAAACAACAGAGCAGGCAGGAGAGAGGAGACAAAGAAAAGGAGATAACAAAGGACACTGCATTCTGTTTATCCAGCTTCCCATGCAGGTTGGCATACATTTCTGTATGCTCATAAACATGCTTGGCTGGCTGTTAGTGCCAGAGCCATGCGGAGGAAAGGTTGCAGCGAGCACAGGCAGGCATCGACTGGGCATCAGCCACGTACTGTGGATACAAACCAATTCAAAGGAGGCAAAACTTGGAGTGTTACGAAGGTTGATTGCTGGCGTGTCTATATATGTTCGTAATATAAAAAGGTTAAAATGGTTATGCTGCAGAGGGAAAGATATGCAGCCTGCACCAGTTGTCTTAATGCAGAGAAGTGTAAACACAACTTGGCTCGGTGGCAGCTGCAGTCGCTGGAATGAGGTCAAAGGGTCATGCTGGGTGTCAGTTAAATGGCCGTTGTGGTCAAAACAGGAAATTAAATAGCCAGTCCTGGAGAGGAGCTCTGTTCATTAGAGCATCAGGACACGCAGCAGCACAGAAAGGTTATGAGCTGAGCTTCTCTTTATGGTTTCCATTTACATGTTTGTGTGCGTTAATACGATGACCCAGTGCAATGACGACCATTCAAAAGGTGGTCCATCAGTGTGCAGGCAGCAGGCAGCAGGTGGAGGGGTTCAAGCAGCCCAGGCCACATGCCAATAGCTCAAGTACAAAGTTGGCAGTGCCCGACTCCAACACCCCCTCTATTAGACGTACCTTCCTGTGCCATAGCGGCCGTGCTGGTGGTAGCGGCAGGGCTGGTATGCTGCCGTCCCACTATTGGACAGAGAGGGATTCAATGTGGCGCCACCGGTGGGACAAGAACCTTACTAATGCCTGAAGGCCATTTTCTCTCTTGGTTTCTTTAAGTTGATAAACTTTAGAGTTTTAGACAAGGATGGCAAAACATGACGTTCCCCAAAAGTGTCTGTATCAAGCAGGCAAACACATCCTGTGAGCTGTTCACCATTCATGACAGTTTAACTTTAAAGATAAAGAGTTCTTTGGTTACCAATTTCCTTTTGTTATTAGATTAAAGTGAAGCAACCGACGGGAAAATCTTCTCAGCACTAAAATACCTCCACTCTGAAATTGTTAATCTTATTTCCATGGACATTCACTTGATAAACACGCCTACATTTATGTATAAAGCAATTCAGAGGTCCGGCCCGTCCGCCTTATCCAGTCTAGATCAATCTTGACCAGTGGAAAGCAGTAGGCCATTATCCACAAGAGCTACTTTACTTACATGAAAGCATAAAAACACAGGGCCAGTAGCATTAATGCATTAGCTTGCTAAGCCATCGTCCAGCCCACAAATTGGGTGTTCAATCAAAAGTGCCCTGTGTTTCAGTGATCAAACTGCTTACAAGGAGGAAATCCAAGCCAAACCCCTGAAGTGCGAAAACAAACTTGCAGACAAGGCTGACAAGTAAATTTCAACTGGAATAAAAATGTGTGGTCGAGGGAATTGGTTTCAGGTTAAGAAATTAAAAAATAAAAGATCGCAGACAGGAAGTACAGTAGCAGAACAGCAGCGAAACTAATCATTTGGCCTCTAAGAGAAATCAGAGATCAGATCAGGAACAAAAAGTGTGCATACAACTTCAAACTGAAATTTCTTTAGAAATCATTATAAAACAGACGTGTTTTTTGTCACAATTCCTGATGCTTCTTTGTATGGGTTCATTTATATACGTATTCAACATCAACAACACTGGACTCTGTTTTAAGTCTATGGGCTACATCAAACTGTTGTCTCTTGAGGTGTGATGTGTTATTAGAATTACTGCTCAAGCTCACCTGAGAAGTTCCTGGACACCAGCATCGTTGTGAGGATAGCTCCCTACAGAGACAAAAAATTATAAGGATTTGTTTTATGGATGTGTGTGTGTGTGTGTGTGTGTGTGTGTGTGTGTGTGTGTGTGTGTGTGTGTGTGTGTGTGTGTGTGTCCACACTCACTTTAAGTTTCCTCCTGGCGTTGAACTTGCGGAGACACTCCACAGTCTCTTGACGGTGCATCATGGAGGCCACAGTGGAGCGTTGCTGTATGTAGAGGACAGGAAACAACACTGTAGATAAATCCAACTTCAGTGTTACACCATGGAAATGTAGGTGGTAAGGTGTTGCTTTATATCATATAGCTGATTATAAATGAAAAGGAGCCCTGATTTATGTCCTGTGTTCATCTCATTAGTTCAGAAATTTACATAAAGATGTTTCATTCTCTTCTGTTGTGGTATATAAAGTAGGTCTCTGTGTTTAGCAGTATACGATTTTAAAACTAGGCTACTGGACCAAATTGTGTTCTTGTTTTGAACAGCTGTGTGCCAAAAATGAACTGCTTAACATATTTCACAATTTATCTCTGGGAATGTGAGTGAGAGCTCCTGGCCATGGTGTCCTGCCAAGGTATTCCAATACTTAGTCAATGAATGACTGCTTAATGAGAGAGATAGTGAAAAATGTGTGACATCATTTGTTTGAAGCTTGCATGACCACTTTCTTTTGATGTCAAAGTGTGACTTACGCAGACCCATGGATGCTTGAGGGCCTGGTCGGCAGTGATCCTCTTGGCAGGGTTGATCGTTAACATCTGATTGATCAGATTCTTGGCCTCAGGGGTCACTGTGTCCCACTCTGGAGAGGGAAACTGAAAGAGGGAGATAAAGAGGAAGAAATGTTGAGAATGTATATTACTGTTAATATGCTTTCTTTTAAGCTTTTTTTTTTTATTTCAAATTGTAACATCGTCATCTAATGAAGAAGTATTTAATATTTACAGACCCTAAAGAGTCCTGCATCTGCAAAATACAAAATGGGCGAAAACACTTGAGAGTAAGGCAGACATCACAGGATCGGCTATCAGAAGAAGTGGTATTTTACAACTACATCTGCAGACACAAACAAACAAACAAACAAACAAACAAACAAACAAACAGACGCAGCGATCTAGAGTCACACTGTGTCATCTGTGTGAGTGTTTGTCAGGTGCATCTCTCTCCTCGTTGTATATTCATTTAGGGGAGGATCTCGCAAATCATAACAGGGGACATGTTAACAGAGGCTGCTTATGTATTTTGCTGAATTTACTAAACTCTGCCTCTGGAGAGAGAAGGTGTAAAGACAGAGGAGGAGGGAGGGTTGTGGTGTTGAAAAGAAAAGCGTATTAAATAAATACAGACTTGCAGATAACGAAAACCAAATATTAGACACAAAATGAGGCGATTAAGGCAATGAACACAATATCTGCTTACTACAACGCAAACGAGTGTTGGAAGAAGAGTTACGGCGTGCGTTCATTAAACTTAAACTTGACCATTATTGAGCTGTAAAACTACTACAGGCTGCAACTGAACTTTTCTTTCTTGAGTGCATTTAGCTGTAATCACCTCAGTGTTAACATCCATATCAACACCATCTCCACCGAAATACTTCCCAATGTAGTAATAATTATGATACAGATTATTTTATCATTTTATGATATTTAGTAAACCAGGCACTGAATACAAGCAGATTGCATCTGTCAACTCACACACGTGAGCAATGCGTTGTACAGCTCAGTAGCTTAATTGTTACTTTTTGTTTTACTTTCTTTTCTTTCATTGTAGAACAAAAGAAAAACATCATATATTGAATTGAGCAATGATTTTATCTTTCTTTCTACTATGCTATGAAACAAAATAAAATAAAATAAAATAAAATAAATAAATAATTCATTGATGATTTTATGTTGAAGGAAATTAGTGATTTTCAAACTGTGCTGAATAAGTCAACGCAGTAGTTCAGTTGTGACAGATGGAGTTTTCAAAGTCAGCGTAGTCAGCCATACCCACCACCCTCATCCCTCCATCCAAGTAGCAGGAAGTGCCAGAAAACGTGTTTATTATCGAAAACCAAAGCAAGACATTTGTTTCAAACATTTAAATGTCAGCTGTCAATTACTGACAACATGGAAAAACACAAAAAAATGAGATTCAAGGTATCTGCATGACAATGTTGACATTCACAAAGTGAACAATATTACAAGTGCGTGTCACAGTCAGTTCATATCAGTGTTCATATTATGCACATTCATTAGATGTGGTTGCTTCCAATTATGGAAATTAATACGGGTAATAAATTCCTATCTCCCAGAGGACTATGACAAGATCTGATAAATAAGCCTATTGCGCTCTCACAGCGTCTCACTTTTTTTTCTACAGCGGTGAAGATGAAAATTATACAATAACAAGTAGAAAGCAATTAAAAACTAGAATTTAATTTCTAAATGACTTGCGCAACAGAATTCAGAGTGTGTTATTTGATGAGACTTGAACTGAAAGTGTCCTGCAGGACTCGTGTTGAGGCTTGCTAATTCACATGAATTACATTTCAAACAGGAAACACAGATTATTTATTAGAATTCAAGTTTGATGAACGCAGATGGAGCTCTCTAACAGACTCTACGGACTTTGACCCTCGTCTTCATGGATCCATGTACTGAAAATTAGCAAAATACATGCACAGTCAGCCAGCCTGGGATGAGCCTGCAAATATGAGCTGGGGCATTTATTAAAGCTGCACTGATTAATGTTTTTACATTAATAATAGATCAAATGACTTCCACAAATTCTCAAGTGGCCTTTATCTACCTCAAGCGGCAGGGGGAACCAGGCCTTTATTTCTAATTTCCTCTGTTCCCCAGTTAAAGCAAACTCAAAACTTCCTCCATGTTTTACCTGGTGTCTTGATAAATTCTGTACAATGTACATTTCCAGAGCGAGAGTCATGTCAGGCACTCCATTTTTCCTTTTTCCCCAAATGATCTTACGCTACCATGAATGAAACACTTCCTCCAGTATTTTCACATTAAAAGTCTGGCAGCCTACTTTACATAATTTCAGTTAAACTCAGAGAAACCTGGAGCAGCAGAGTGGTGAGTATAACATAACCATATTGTTGTACTGATGGTATTAGTGTTGTGGAAATGTACCATTACACTGAATTTATCATGTGAGCTGTTGCAGCTACAGGAAATTCCAGGATGTTTTTTCACCCCGTTATTAGCAAGCGGGATTTGTAACAATCATCTAAACATAAAACAAGCATTGAGTCATAGTGATACTGTATTCTCTGTCCACTCACCATGGCCAGTAACCACGCTGGCTTTTCATGTTGCACAATGTAAGATTTTTTGTCATGATAACTGCATTGAAGTGTTGCAACAACACAGCTGCAGCTCACAGGCACGCATGTCGGGGAAGGTGACTACAAAAAACATGAGGGAGAAGAACTCACGTCATATGCACCGGCCTTGATTTGTTGGTACAGTTTGTGTTGGTCCTCGTCCCAGAAGGGAGGGTAGCCCACCAATAAGATGTACAGGATCACACCTGACACACACACACAATCCAAATTAATATTAGTGAGCATATGATAGCAACAGCATACATCCATATTATCCATCTGGCAAACTGACCACATGCCCATATGTCCACTGGCTTGCCGTACGGGTCCTTTCTCAACACCTCTGGGGACAGATACCCTGGAGTTCCCGCAAAACCTGCAAACATACAAACATTTTCAGTGTGTTTTGGACAGACAAATGAGAATATTGACTTTATCTCAACACTTCTCCTCATCTCTACCCTCCTCACCTTTCCTCACACATTTCAGTAATATCCTATTTATTTTATGTTTTGAATGTAGAACTAATATTCACAGTAATACTGTAATATAACTTCAAACGTACACATAGTTGATAAAATGCAATAATTTTAACTGTTCTCAACACACACACAAATGTGTCTGGTATCTATTTCCCTGTAGAAATCATTTTGATTATTTTAGCACCTTGACTTGTTCTTACTTATTAATTTTCCCTTGTAACACAAAATACAGCATATTATTATCATAATGTACTTAGCTAACTAGCAAGCTATTAATTTAATACTTTAGTTCCTCAAGCAATGATGGATTGGTGTTCTGGCTGAAAGTAAACAGCGTGGAAACAACACAGATAATAGGGTTAAAAATCCCAAGTGTTCATAGAGTGTGATTTCTTACCAAACCATGCCTGTTGGTCGCCCTGCACCTCGATGGCCAGACCAAAGTCTGCAAGCTTCACAGCTGCTCCCTTCATCTTACTGGCCAGGAGCAGGTTCTCCGGCTACAACACAGAGACAAACATGTTTTCACTCAGGTCAGAACTAATCACTGCGTCCAACATTTCTTTGTCCATTAATCTTTTTTGTAAAATGTTAAAAAAAAAATACACACGACGAGTTAGAAGAGACACAAGCGATGACTTAACATTTTTCATTATTTTTTATTTTAGTCCGAAAAAAAAAGTCAAAATCATTTAATAAGAACAAGTTGCTGAATTTATCTTTATACATTTAATCAAGGGCAAAAGAGATAAGCCTGTACCCTCCTTCCAGAAATGTCCTATCTGTCTGCGTGACGGGATGAGCTGCAGGAGCACAATGACATCTACAGCAGTAATGACGCATGAATCGGTCAAGCAAGGCGACAAAGGCTTCTCCCCCCCAAAAAAAAGACCTCTTCAGTCAGCTGTCATTGGGTTTAACAAAGTATTTTGACACTTGTTCTTCTGATCACACAATCATGCAAGAAGTCGGGACTTGGCAAAGATGAGCACATGAGCATGCTAACTGTTGTCTAAACTGCTTTCTCGCTTTCCTCATTTGCATCTCCTTACATCCGAGCTGCTCTCACTTAGGGAGAAGAAACTGAGATAACAGGTCAGGTCAAGTGTAATCTGATGTGAGGTCAGTTACTTACTATAGCTGCACAGCTGTTTCAGATTTACTTGTTTTACGTTTTTCTTCATAAGATAGAGCTCAGGGCTGGCCTTTTTTTCTTCTTCTTTGTAAGATGACAGGGGTAAGCACTGTTGCCTCATAGCGAGAAGGTCCTTGAGTTTGTTGGTTTTCCCTGAACCAGTTGCATGCCCTATGAACCACACTCCCGTAGAGTCTGAATCATGCATTATCACTTTAATAATAAAATAAATGATATATGAGGAATGCGAAATCCTGGACAGAGGCATTTTTTGTGTTTTTGTGATTTATGTTAATTACATTACTGCACTATAACACTGGTGTAAATGCAAGAACAAACCACTGCAAGTAGAACACAATCAAATTGAATCTGGTTTGCACTGTGATCATGTCTCAGCCAGGTGTAAAATCAACGTCTGCAGTGTGACCTTGTTTTTAAAAGAAGGAATCTGCTAAACAATCAGAAGATAATCTAACTCTGCCTCTTCCTGCCATCTCAAGCTGCTTGTCAAAGAGCCTCAGATGACCTCTTCATCAGCAAAGGAGGAATAGGAAATATATTTTTATATATATATATAGCAGCTTCGCTTCAGGAGACTATTAAGGGGGACGATGTGGCCAAGCCGGTGCTAGTGAGCTTCTCCACTGACAGTAAACCTTCATAAAATATAAGTACTGTTAGCCTAGATAGCAAAGCTACTGAAAAGAAGGATGCCTTTGGCTGTCTCCATCTGTCCCATGACCCTCATCTTTCACCTCGAGAGTATCCTACCTAACACACACTGTTCTCGTTGACAAGTCTGATCACATTACGACTCTTGTTAATACCAGGTGCAAATGCAAAGGCCCTTAATCAGATGTCATTATTTAGATAGCGTATCCATATAATAGCATGTTAATACCAGGTGTAAATAGGATCTATGTGTGTGTTAGACCTGATGAACTGGTACCCGGTGCATGCTGGGACAGACTCCAGGTCACTGTGACCATTTTTTTTTGTGTGTGTGTCTTGAGGGCAAAAGTTTTTGCAGCGGTAGCCATCCTCATCGCCTCAAATGTGGACAGATGGATGGATGTCTGACACTCGTACCAACTGTTTTTGTGCTCTTAGTCTGTTTCATCTCATCCTTCTATCTCACTAGCTCTCTCCCCATGTAGTTATCATCCATCCATCCATCCATCCATCCATCCATCCATCCACCTACCATTTTTCCTCTCTATCGAGCAGAGCTGAGACAATAGGAGAGACAGAGAAAAGGGGGGACTGCGCAGGGGACAGAGAGCTCGAGATAAAGCAACAGGACAACAGAGAGCGAGAGACAGATAGAGATAGATAGATGGGAGGTGGCATAATGAGTCCCTACGCTGGCGCTGCAGCAGCCGGGTGACCTCACCCTACAGTTACCATGGCAACCCAGCCTGCCACCAGCCAACAGCGTTCAACTCTTTCTCTCTAATTCTTGTTTTCCCTTCAGCGAGTCACCCTTCCAACATGACAGGCAGGCGTAAATATGATATGTATGTATGTATGTGTGTGAATGTGTGTGTGTGTGTGTGTGTGTGTGTGTGTGTGTGTGTGTGTGTGTGTGTGTGTGTGTGTGTGTTTATGGCTGCATCCCAAGGAAATTTTTATTTTTATTTATTTTTTGGCCACTTGGGGGCTGTAAAAAACACTGAAATATTATTGTTTATAAAGTTGTGGTGGTTAACGTGTAACAGAGCAACATTAGCATTAATCGTAAGTTCTGGCCACCTGATGAATCTAAATCCAATAATCTCTCTCTGGTTTGTTAACCAGCTGGTAAGCAGAGCTAACTGTTCTAGTGCAGTTTATCAGTTTGTTTTTTTTGCCAACTGCTGCTTGAAACAAGGTTGATGAGAAGAGAAAAGAGAAAACAGTAAATAGAGGTTACCGCGTTTATAGCAGGTTTAAGGTTGGAACTAGAATTACCGCTTCGTGGTTGTATGCCTCCAACAACCAGTTAAAGTGCAGTTTACATCCATGTCAGTCCAGACTCATCTGTAATTCAGACTTTGAAGGAATTTAATAAAAAGGTATTACGTGTATTTTGTGATTATTAGCACATCAATTCTTAAGTTATGGCCAAAAACTTGTATAGTGAGGTGAAAGTGACCTTGACCTTTGATCTTTGCCAAGCAAAATTTGGTCAGTTCATCCTCACATATTTGATATTTTTTGGAAACTTTGGCAACACTGCTGAAATCTAAAATAGATTTCACTGGGGCTGAAAAATATTTGGCAGCACAGACTGAGTTTATAATGACGGTCTCACCAGCAGGTCAGTGAAGTTTAAATACACAATATATTGTTTAGTATACCATCTGAGAACAAACTGTCTGCAGTAATGATGCACAGATGCAGTTTTAATACACGATGAGGGAGTTGTACATAAACAACTAATGTAATGGATTTCTGTCCTCGGCCTTCATCATCTATCATCATTTTTGTACCTCTAAAACTCTTTCCTCTCCGCATTCATTTGATATATATATACAAGGAAAAAATCAATGAAAAGCAACACAAGTCCATTTACACCACTCTCACACAAAAACAGATTGTTTATTCTCCAATTACTCCTGTCTACTTTTTACTTATCCTAGAGTAATGGTTTAATTTTGCTCCTTCACATTAAAGTAAATAACCAGATTATAAGCAAACTATTTAAGTTTAGGACTCTGACCTCAGTATTGGCAATAAAACTAATGTGGTGCAATTATCCAGGTGTTTAAACCTCAGGTCAATCTGCCAGCTACATTCACCGTATTGTTTAAAAATTGAAATAACCCTGAGGAGGCCAGAGTGCTGTTGATTTCTGCTGGGGGTGAACAATCTTGCTGCAAGGGAAATCGTCACTGGCCGTCATCTCACCCACCGACCCGCTATTAATAGCAGCTGGTCTGCTTTCGTCACTCCTCAGCAGTGCAGGAGGGAGGGGAGAGGAAGTAGGGGAACAGATGAAAAAAGGGGAGGGGGTATAGATGTTAGAGGAAGATGGGAACAGAGAAATAAAGAGGAGAGAAAGCAGGTGATGAGAAGGATGACGCTCGTCCCTTAAGTTGCTCTTAACGTCACAGCATGACGTCTGTGCGATGTGTGTGCATGTGTGTGCGTTTAGACCTGTTGTGAATCTCGATCAATGACTTTCATTTCATTCACGGCACAATGTTACATCCCTATAAGAGACTTCTGTGTGCATCGAACTAGTGTGTTGGAGAGCATAGAAGGTCCTCCCACACTGACCAGTGGTACACGATAACTCACCTTGAGGTCCCTATGCACAATGTCATGCTGGTGGATGTGACTGACGCTCTCCAGGATCTGATTGATGCAGTGGCTGCAAGACAAAGAAGACAGACACATTTGTCAGTCCACAATAACTACATGACAATGAGCTACAGACTGAAGCGAAGGAAGAAAAAAACGATCAGTCGTTTGGCCGATAATAATGACAAAAGTTCATCGTAGTTTCAATTTCAGAGCCCAAGGTGACATCTTTAAGTGTCTTTTTTTGTCTGATAAAATGTAAAATATGTTCAATAAGAAAATCCTCAGATTGGAGGAGCAGAAAAAAAGGCTATTTTCTGCCATTTATGTGTGAAAAATTACTCGAATTGATTGACTGATATTTTGAATCGAGATTCTAAAAGACATTTTTGTTGAATTCTCAGAACAGGAAACACTTCTGCGCAATTGTGCCCAGCAAGGTCAACAACAATGACCTATTTATGACTCAAGCACGAGCACACAGGAGCCCTGAGAGACTGTGTAAATGCACCTGCAATCTACGAGCAACAATCATTTGTGAACCCTCACTCTTATTCCATTCGCGATCTGCGTAGTGTTGGATAGGGGGATAAGTGGTGCACATGGGAATAAAGTTTGGTGCATTTTTATGTGACTGAATGTGTGGAAGGAAGTGGAGTGGGCAGGGTGTGGTTGTGTGTGTGTGTGTGTGTGTGTGTGTGTGTGTGTGTGTGTGTGTGTGTGTGTGTGTGTGTTGTTGAGGCGATGTGGGGCATCTTATGTAAGCTTGTCCTAAGCTTGCATATCAGCGATTTTGCTGGTCTGATACGCAGTTAAAATGACCATTATTTCTTTTAAATTAAATTGAGCTTGACATTAGTAAAGGTGAAGTCGGGGTCAGCAGCAGGGGGGTGTACAAAGACATATTTTGGGGGAGTGGAGTCGTCTCTCTGTAAGACAGAATCAAAAGAAAAGCCCCTGGCGTTGTGTCCAAATTAGGCTAAATCTGGACTCCACATTTTGTTCTGCATATCTCCTCTACTCATTCTCATTTCAGCATTTCACTAACCCCATTTTATCTGCCTCCCCCGTTTCTGCAGCTAATATAGCACCCATCAGACTACCCTGCTCCTGTTCTCTTGCCCTGTCTCCAATGCTCTTCAAATACTCTTTAACTAATATCTTTTTTTATTGGCTGAAAATGGAGTCTCTAAAATGTATGTGTCCGTCCACTTGACAACCAAAAGTTAGAAACTAGCAGCCCTGACCTTTGTAATAGTCATTGTTTATAACATCTGTGGCTAGAAATAACATGTAAATAACATCTATAGTTATAGTAGCTATAGTTATTTATATGTGGCTCGAACTACCAGTGCATGGTGATGCGTTTTAACTGGCTGCACATACATTCGATTTGTATAAAAACACATGATTTAATTTTGCCATGCTCAATTACAAGTTGTGAGATATTAAAATGACATTCAGAGGTTTGGCTTCAGGCGTCTCTAACATCCACTGAGACCCTGTACATGGCCACACCTGACCTGAACTGTATCAGTAGAGTCTGTAGTGCTGAACTCAAATCACATCGTGAGGTCTCACCTGGTGCAAGTCATAGGGATGACAGAGAGGAGATAAAAGAAAAGGATACGAGCATTGCTTGAAAATGCCGGAGTGTGACGATGTTGTTGGATAATTTTGTTTTATTAAAGTGTTGACAGAACGCTAACACATGACATGAAATCTGCTAGAAGACGTGTTACGGTTTAAACCTGCACGATCCGATCAGGTAATAAGCTGCAGTGCAAAAAACCAACTGCAACTTCTGACAACAGGCTTAAAATACGTTTTTTCAAGACTTAGGACAGCTCTGTCATCATTTATTAATGAAATTAAATTTAAAATCCCAGAGTCACATGGTGTAAGAGAAAGTGTATACCATGCACTGAAAACAATCTCAGAGAAGTGCACAAGCATTTCCTCTGCTGTCAAAGCACAAAGTACATTAACACAGATTCAAACGGCAAAACATCTTGTGCTTTCATAACCAACTTTTCTGCCTCGGCAGCCTGAATTATTTTATTTTTTTTTTACTATGGAAGCCACCAGAACCTTAGTATGCAGGAAAACTGACAAACATGGACAACTTAACATGTTCACACGTCAGCAGGATGACATACTGTACCTGGCATCTGCCTCGCTGTAATACTCTCTAGCAACAATGTCCTCAAACAGCTCTCCTCCAGTGACACTGCAGACGGAGACAAAAAAGTGACTGTTATCTCTCTTTTCTGGAGACAAATGAAGATCTCTCTCCTAAATGGAAAATACACTTTACAAAGAATCATATATCATACACCTTTCAGTGATGCAGGTGTGATGGGTGGTAGAACTGATTAAGGATTTTGATTTATGTTGATATTTGTTTCTATTCTTATTTCATTTCTTACTTCATTTTTCCCTTTGTGCTGCTATTCTTTTGTGCTGCTGCGTCGAATCTGAATTCCCTCTACGAAGGATCAATAAGGGTGCGTCTTATCTTATCTTATAAAAGTCCTCATGGATCCACCATGCTCTGTATTCATGTGTATGTGTCTCCTGTGATCTAAGTGGTCCTTACAGAGGACGCTTGACTGGTTGCTGATAATACAAACCTCCACATGACTCACTTGGATGTCTGGTTTATCTGCAGCTCAGACACAAACCTGACAGACTGCTCATAATTTGGCTGCAACTTTAATCAGAAATGTTCAGATTTTCTTTGAGTTGGGGAATATAAAATGTAATATTCAACACACACTATTTGTTTTTTGTTTTTTTTTGGTAAAGTCCTAACATTTTCATTAGAAGATACATCACATGTTACGCAAGTGGTAGAAATAGCATGGAGAAGATGTGACAGCTTACCCCTCCTCTACTGTTCTTATCATTTTTACTTGTGGTAGTAAACATGGTGAAAGGTGAGGGGTATTTATATTACACGTGAAAAAAAAAGGAGTCCTTTCCTTGATGGCAGCTCAGTGGAAATGCTGATAACATACTGTACTGCTGTGAATCGTGTCCGTCATGGAAAATAAAAAGGGAAAAACAATTTCAACTTACTTGTTGCTTAGGTGAAGCAATTTATCCTCAAGAATTACTCCAGCCTGAACCTATGACCTGTGTGTGTGTGTGTTGTGTGTGTGTGTGTGTGTGTGTGTGTGTGTGTGTGTGTGTGTGTGTGTGTGTGCGCGCATGTTACTTACAGGTCAAAGACAAGGTAATGGAAACCTTCCTCTGAGATGCTGTCATGGAGTCGTACTAGTGAGGGAAAGAGAAACAGAGAGACAGAGACTTGGGTTACAAATGATTAAATAAAGTTATTTATCTTCTATATGGAAACACCATCACATTAGAGGAGTTTCCTCTGCGTGAATAATAGTGTGTGTGTGTGGGGCAGTGGTGGTTAAATTACTACGGTATTATGGTATGTTCATTCATAATCATAACTAACACACACACAGGGTCAAGTGACACATCCACCGTGGATACGAGGTTTCTGGCAGAACCGTTTCTCCCTGCCTATCGGAAGTGATCTACACCAGCCCTCGACAGTAGGCTTCAGAAGCCTGAGTGCCACCTGGACAGTTGGCAACAAGGAATCAGCTTTTGGATGACAAAGCTGACTGAGTAGTTGCCATATTTCTAATCATTTATAGCTGATGTGATAGTGCTAATTTCTTTTCAGGTTTTCTCTCTGATACTGCAGCACTGGATCAGGCAGAAAGCTTCAGTGCACACAGAGGGGCGGAAAAGTTATTTCTTCTTCACACAGGAGGAGCTGGGCAACTTTAACCAACAGTTTTAATCAGCAGTTCAACAGAGTTTTGAAATACAGAAACCTACAAATAGATTAAAAAGCTGCTCGTGTCAAGGTGGGTGAAGGTGCTGAATTAGGAAATGAAAATGTGTTATATTACTCTCTTTCTCCTTCAGATGACTCACATTTAAAGAAAGGAAAACTTGACAAGCTCTCCCCTAGAGGAAGGGATAATAAAAAAAGAAAAAAAGGGCAGCCATGGGAGGAGGACGAAGAATAGGGCGATGACAAAGCAGGAATCAGGTGGTGCAAAGAAGAAAGAGACCAATGATACCAATAGGCCGTTATCATACTCTGTGTGTGTGTGTGTGTGTGTGTGTGTGTGTGTGTGTGTGTCTTGCACTGGGCAGCATACTATGATAAGACACTTGGCAGT
Organism: Seriola aureovittata; assembly: GCF_021018895.1. Classification (NCBI taxonomy): domain Eukaryota; kingdom Metazoa; phylum Chordata; class Actinopteri; order Carangiformes; family Carangidae; genus Seriola; species Seriola aureovittata. The sequence goes on from NC_079377.1 coordinate 19,708,720, forward strand.
TCAGCCACAAGGATACTTTGCCATTTCCTTCCTTTCCAAGGGGCCACTGCCTATTGTCTGGATTTCTCACAAAAAACACACACAGAATCTCAAGTTGTATGAGACTCAAACTTAACACAGACGTTTACAGACATTTCCAGGCACAATAATCTTTCAATCAACCGGACAATTTACTGCTACGGATACTAAACAAAGTAGTTTGGTTATTTAGGGCAGGGGTTTTCAAAGTCTGACATTTTGAAAAACTGGCACCATACAACGTACCCATGGATGTGCAGACAAGTATCACTGGATTTACTGCGATACTGAATAAAACTTAAAAACATGATTAATCTGAAGCAGGTTCACAAAGGTCAACCTGGGGTAGTTACACCGTTGCAAAGTGTAAATCACACTGAATACGTGTATCATGTCTTTGTGTTCAGGTTCAGTACAACAGAACATAACCTAAAAATACATAAACATTCAACATATCCTGTTTATAAACAGTACATCTTCATATCTGCCTACTATTCACTTTCTCCTGTATGATTTCATTTGGAGGGCAAAATCTGTTAAACTGTAAATACATTCTTTAAACCACTCATCCATAATATGATCTGTATTTTCCAGTTCATTATGATTTAGCATTCTCCATTTTACTGCCAGAAATTCAGATGTAACAAAACTGTGTGTTTGCTTTACATTATCATGTTGTTTTCTGAGTAAATATAAGGAGAGGGAAAAAACGAAGAGAGACAATGTTGACCCAACAATTGACCCCTACAACATCACTCTACATCCACCTACTTAGAGACAAGAGTAGCAGGTTACTCGTGAGGAAAACATTGGACAACCAATGCTGCTGCTTTTTCCTGGGGAGGGGAGTCTCTATAATTTCAAGTTTGCAGAATATGACGACCATCAAGCTTGCAGACACACCTCTGAGATGTGAAACAAAACGCTGATACAGTCTTTTCACACTTCAACATAAAGGTCAAATGAAAAAAACAAGTGTCAGGAAAAGTACGTCTGTCTGCTCTCCACCAACTAACCTGACATGAAAGGATACTGTGAATATTGAGGCAAATATCTAGTGACCATTAACCATCCAGCTTCTCTCACACACACACACACACACACACACACACACAGAGTACACACACAGAGTACACAAAGTAAACAGTGTTGATTGCATTAGTGCGACCAGCTGACTGTGCATGTCTTGGTGTTCAGACTCACTTCACCTCTTTGGCTGCTGGCCAGTTGAACCATGCAAATGTCCCACTCCATGACATACCAGGTTACTGGCTGATTTGCTGAGGCCATTTGCTTAAGTGACAGTATTAAACTGCACACTGAGATGAAACTAGACAGTGGTTGTTGTTTTAGTTCCTGTACACCGGATTTGAAATAACTCTGAGCTTTCAGCTTTAAGTGTCAGTTTCAGGTCAGTCCAGCTGAACATGTCAATGTCTGTGTCATAAACTGGAGGCAGTCATGACTGTAAAAGGATTTTAATACAAATATTAACTATGATTGCTCATATGCATATACGCAGACACACACATATACAGTATATATAATGCCAGGTGACTTTGTATGTCACAAGGTGAATACAGATAGGCATGTGCTCTGTAAGTTAGTCATGAGGGTACCTTCACTTGCATTTGTGTAGGTGTAGTTAAAACTAATCTTGTGTTTGGGGTCCTGGAGTTTCCCACTCAAAAACATACTTAACATTGTTTTATCAGCTTTATGGTTGAACTTTTTCCTAACTGTATGAGAAATCTTAATAATCATGATTTTGAAGAGACTATACTGTTTAAAACATTGTTAAATGCAATGAATTTCCTTGTGCTTTATCTCTGTGATCGGTGTTTACAGTACTTTAAGGAAGCATCATTCCTCCTTTTTCCAAAATCAGACTATTATGATTCATGTTATTTGAGGTTTTTAAGAAAAATGAGGGGTTATCACTTCAACACCTTCCTACATATGAAGCAAAACAAAGTATTCAAACAACACATTTACTAATTTGGCCATTATTGCCATTATTTTATTTTATTTTTTTTTACATATACAGCAATGTGTTCTGTTGAACTCCAAATAATGAGGAAGTAAAGCCAATTTCAACAGAACACAAGGATTAATGTGACTGATGAACCTCGAACAATCTCTGAGTCCTCTGTCTGACTGGAATCCAAACAAGAGAAATCTGTTGCAGCAACTGAAAATTTTTACCTCTAAACTAAAATCTTTTTTTCCCCCCAAATCTTCTCAATTAAAACATGTGTTCCACTAATCCATTAGTCTGTTAACTCTCAGAGGTGACTCACCTATGTTTGGATGTTTCAGCAGACGACAAATTCTTGCCTCCCGTTCCAGTTTCTGGTGATCTGAGGACAGAAAAGAGCAGAGAGAGGGGAATCAGTGAGGACACAATGCCAGCTCCAGGACCAGACGCAATTATGACACTTTGTTTTTGTCCAACATGTGACCAAAATACCAGGAAAAAACGCATTTCTTATGAATACACTTTGGTGAGTCGACACAGAAGGGCACAAATCCAACACTAAAGTACAATACCACAATAATGGCAGCATTACGTTCACTAAATCTTGACTGAAGCTCATGCTGTTCAGTATCACTTTTTCAACATAGCATTTGGAAAACAGCTTTTTCTACATAACCTTTTAACATATGTTCAATATTTAAGTGCTAATAAATAATAAATAACTTGTTTAGTTTTTCTAAAGCAAAGATTTTTGCAACCACTTAAACTTGATATCTTGTTTGGGAGGATTTCAGAAACACCCGTACCAGCCACTATGTGAATTGATTAAAAAATTTATTTTAACCGTGCAGCTACAAACACATAAACACACAAACACATTTATTCCCTTTCTCTCCAATCTCTCCTGCTCCTCCTTTTTCCAATCAGAACAATAGATTTATTCTAAACCTGCCATTTTGTGACAAAAATCAAAGGGACTTGAACTGAAGGGGACGGAAAATAGTTTCAACAGTGACAGGATGTCATAAAGGTAAGACACACAGCAAACCAGACAAGCTAGGAGGCCAGAGGCTGTCAACTACAATGAGCTTGCACCAGTAGACAGGCAGACAGCTATATACTGTATATATACAGACACACAAACACACACACACACACACACACACACACACACACACACACACAAAAACCTCTAGCACAAGCTTTTTTGCACTTAGTGAAATTAGTCTTGTGGGTCCGGCCTTAATATAATCAGTGTCCAGTTAATGATTCTAATGGGGAGGGTAGGATGTCCGTGTGTGTGTGTGTGTGTGTGTGTGTGTGTGTGTGTGTGTGTGTGTGTGTGTGTGTGTGTGTGTGTGTGTTACGAAAGGTTTGTTTACGACAGATTGGTTGTAGGACAGATACAGTAGATAGATACAGTGAATGGCGTCTCCTGTTGCCGAGCGTTAGAGGTCAAGTTCATACTGGACTCTCTTGCCACCCACCAGCTGCCAGTCTCCGGGGACAGATGGGCTGCTTAAGTGTGTGCACACGCCTGTGTGTGTTTTTTTTTGTTTTTGGTGTGTGCGCACATGACAGAGAGAGAGAGAGACACTGGACATCCCTAATCCCCCGTCCCATCCAAGGCTTTAGGCAGTGTCGTGGTGGCGAGTTAGTAACCCTTCTTTATCCACAACTGTTTAAAACACCACAGGTACAAAAGTGACAAATTATATTATTAAAATAGCACTGACACCATCCAAGGTGGAAAGGTGCAAAGTAAAGGCCAAGATATATCAGAGTTATTAGTGCTGGAGTAATTACCTTATCGTGTCCCCAACTACATTCTCAAATCAGTAGCTGATAGAAACAAGCACTAATTTGTATTTTATTTCAGTGACTCTTTGGAAATGAGAGATGTAGCTAAGAAAAGAGGAAAAAAAGAGAAGAGAAGAAAAGAGTCTTCTCTCAGGAGGTAGTTCAACCCCAATGAGTCAGCAAACTGAAGCAATGTTTGCTGATTGTGTGGCTTCCTCTCCTAATCAAAGTGTGAACACAAACTTTACTGTAAATGGCAGTAAGTACATGGTATCCTAATCTTTGGCGCTTCTGGAGTTGTACAGAAAGTAAACTCTCACAATTGTGGCAGCAGTCAAAAGCAGAACTCACACACTTAGACGCCACTGGAGAGGAAAATAATCAAGCTGTATGTAATCAATGAACCCGGCTAATAGGATGGAGGTAACACCCAGAGGTTAGAGAAGGCTTCAGTTTGTTCACATCCCCCGACTGGCTGGAAAAACATAGGCAGGAAAAGTGAATAGGAAATACTTCCTTCCTGCACAGCAAACACGGAGGGGCCTTTAAAAGGCAATGGAAACTCAATTCCATGACTACAATGTAAATATGTAATTTGTGGTCTTGTGTGCATATAAAGCATTTAAAACATGACAGTTTAATGGCACCGACTATGATGAGGCAGCAATACTGAACCGTCACCAGTGACCTCTCCTAATTCAATAAACCTCACTATTTATCACAAATCTCAATCTGCTGCCTTGTAACATTCAGGATGAAATGTTTTGCCATAACTGCTCTTTGCAGAAAGACTTTGATGACAAGAACAATGTGGATGGGGCAGGAAGATGTCATTTAGTAGTGATATGATTAATTGAAAGTTCAATCAAAAGAACATACATCTGCTTTTATCAGTTTTATATCATTTTAATTGAATGTCTATTAGTTTTGGATTTTAAGACATGAATTCGGACTCTGGGAAACTATAATACATTTTCCATTCCATTTACAGCACAATTAAATCAATTAGCTGAAAAAACAAGCAAAAGACGACTCTTAAAAAAGGTATATACTGAACTAAAATATTCAGTTTTCAATGATATAAGCAGCAAATCCCCATATTTGAGAAACTGATGGGAATGTTTAGCATTTTCGTTTCTAAAATGTATAACAACTACTAATCCATATCTGCCTTTTTATAGACACTTTAAAATGTACATGTGCATATGTTTTTCATGTATCCCAGTGCTTTCTGTGAATGAGTAGGACTTTATCCACATCACACTGCTGTAGTGACGTACTGTACATGGAGGCTCAGTCACATCCATTGGGAGAGAAAGAAAGAAAAAACAGCCAGTCAATCTCCACACACGAGCTGTCGCTGAGTGAAAGGTGGGACCTTTGGGTGTAAAGTCACCTCTTGATTAGAGATGTAAAGATTTATGTATTGATTTCCTATCAAATCTATTCTCCTCACCGCCACAACAAACTCCTGCAGGAAAACACATGGAGGGATAAAAACACCATCTTGAGTCTGATCCCGAACTCTGACCTACAGGGTTAAGCCAATCAGCTGCAGCTTTTATCCTGCATGTGTCAGACATGCGTACACACTGGACTTTTCCTGTTCAGTTCAGTGTCCATGCTTTTGTTCAGGCCTCACAGACACACACAAGCTTTAATCTGACCAGTGTGTTTGGAGGATTAGAAATCAAAGCATGCTCCAGACATTCCTCAACCTCCCTCTCATAGCCATAACGGGCTATTTTGGCTGCTTGTATTCTTAGAAAGTTGAATCTGCCTGCAAAAATAGGACTATTTTGCAATGCTGGCCTGAGATGACGGCTTTATTATGCTTGTGATGGCAGACAGTGTTGGCAGCTGGCTGCTTAGAAACACTAGAAGCTGACTGAGGAGTTTCAATAGAGAGATGAGAGAATAAGTACAGGCTTCAAAAGGACAAACTGTGTAGAAAAGGGGGAACAAGAGAAACTGACTACAGCTTAACAGAAGCTGTTCAGTGTCAAATACAGACGGTAAAAGGAACACAACCACTAGAGAGTGATTAGAAGTGACGGACAGAACCAATTGAAAGGGGCTGAATTAGAGGTGATAGTGCCCCCTTTGTCCTGAACTTGCAGCTCTTCAATAAACTAGACTTAATGTAATTGGAGTGTGTAACTGTTTTCAAAATGTTGGTGTCTTACTGTCGTGGTAACAGCTGGGTAGTTTTCAATATAATCAGCACAAAGGGTAAACTGATCATCAAACCTAAACATCACATATCACACATTAGATCAACATAGTAACTAATGAAGTCCTTTAGGAGCTCAACACATATTGCCTAACTACAGGAAATACAATGAGGTGACGGCTCAACAAAACCAAAAGAAAACAAGCTGCCGAGGCTGCGCTTCACTGGCTGAAAACAAACAAAACCGTAAATAATGCAGGGAAACTGACGACAGCTCAACAGCATCACAAACTACATCCTCTAAAATGACCATGAACTTGAATCAACACCTCTCTAAAACCGAGCACTGTAACCTTCATGAAGATGGGATTTATTGCAGGATTGTCTTATTAGACTGCAGTAGTTTTAGCGAGGGGTATTTAATAAGCCATCTCAGTGTAGATTAGCTACATTAACTCCCTGTATGTGGCTACTGGCTGTGTACGCCTCAATCTCTGAAACCCAAAACAAACAACAATGTTTTGGACCCAAACTGACAAGAGACCCATTCAGCTACAAGTAAACAGCTTCATTTTGCCATGTTAAATCACTGCACATGGAGGAAGAGCTGGCGTGTGGTGCTCCTTGGTAACGTTTCTTTGTAGGAGTAACAGTGAAAAAGTCAAACCCATGGCCTGCCAATAGCATCCTCGCCCACATACACACACGCTCGTTTTAAAGCTTTCCGGAGAGATGCTGTGATATCGTAGCGTCTGCTCCGGAGAGAAGAACACACGGCACTTAGCCCAATTGGATTGAGTGATGACCGATGGCGTGGCACATCATCATATTCATTTATCCATCCAGCCCTCCCCCTATTACTATCTCATCTAGAGGCTCTGAACAGACTGGGGCAGTGGATGAATGGATGGATGGATAGATGGCTTCTTTCAGCCCACATCCACTGTTTGTGTCCCCCCCGTGTACATCAATTAACTTCAGCCTGCAGGGAAAGAGACAGATAATACTTTACAATTAATGCAATGACATTGTCATTCTTATATTTTGGTGTCGTGTGGTCATCGTTGTGGCGTCTCAGTCTGCACTGCGGATTTTGCTGCTGAATTGTGAGTTCATTTAGCTGGTGACAAACATGGTGTCTTCTTCTCTCCAGCTGCACCAAACTCCTGTTCATTTTTTTCCCCCAGTAAAAACCAACCATACGCCAATTATTTGGAGGAAGAAACAAGTTTTCAAACTTGGCAATGATAATGAATTTTATCAGTTGAGCAAAATATTAATTTGCAGTATGCATGTCAAAGGGTTGACAGACATCGTCAAGATTATAACTGACACTATCCTGACACTAGCTCAAAGTCTCCTCTTCTCAGGGACTGTCAGAGACTGAGCAGTCTGGGTCAACAAAGATCACGACTGCCACGTACTGTTCTTCATCATCCGACTGCTACAAACCTGGCAATCTGCCCCCAAAGCATAGCTGGATATTAGCTAGATCAGGGCACACACACAGAACAGCTTCTCCATTTTAAAACTGCTGTATCACAGAACCATTCATGCACAGCTGCCACTGTAGTCGCACACAAGCACACCCTCCGACACCGTCACTGGTAAGAAATCAACACAATTCAGGTGAGTCTGACATGCATCGTACACTGCAAATCAGCCATCTGCAATACATGGCATTATCTGTAATAATATTTGTGTAGCTGGCAAAATAATTACTCAAGAAGCAGAGATTAATCATGTGCTACAGTACAATTACAGTTTCTAATTTTATTTTCAACCATCCACTTGAGTGCCTGGAAGTGATTTTTTTATGGCACACCATTTAAAATTACAAGCACTACAGTATATATCTATTTATTCCTGCTCACAGTCTAAGAGAATTTTATGGACAGCATAGTCTGACCCTTTTAACACACCCCAACGTGTACGCACACGCACTGACAGGAATAACTTTTAATAACTAATGCACAAGTGCTGTTTTAGCTTTGAGGTTTATTGGCTATAAATCACAGGTATTGCAAGTGATGTAGGTATATTGATACTGTGCACGTGTGTGTGTGTGTGTGTGTGTGTGTGTGTGTGTGTGTGTGTGTGTGTGTGTACACTTGGAGATGAAGTGTCCTCCACTAATGCTATTAGATAAAACAGATATCTGTGATCATCTGTGGCACAAAATAGCTAAACATACTAAAATGTCAAACCTAATGTTCAATCCAGTGTGCGTGCGTGCGTGCGTGCATGCGTGTGTGTGTGTGTGTGTGTGTGTGTGTAGGGGTGACTGGGAGGTGAAGGGCAGAGATTTGTTTTGCGTTTGGTTAGAGGCGGTTTTGTTTTTTGAAATGTTCTTACACTTCAAGTGGTGTATTGTACCAGAGTGCGTTTGTGTGTGTGTGTGTGTGTGTGTATGTGTTTGTGCATGTCTGTGTGTGTGTGTGTGTGTGTGTGTGTGTGTGTGTGTGTGTGTGTTGTTGCACACGTCTTTTTTCATTCGAGCAAAGCCATTAGATAACGTAGTGATTCCATTTGAAGCCTTTAGCGACATTGCAGTCATGTCGATGAATACTGCGCTGTGGGCACCACTAAAAGCATGGCTCTCAGCCTTGTGCACGTGCGCACACACGCGCACACACACACACACACACACACACACACACACACACACACACACAATCCAAATACACACACCACTTTTCTCTGAAACAAACACGCTGGATGAAACTGGGTGTGTCCCTGACTAAATGATAGAAAACTGACAGATTCAGTGATGATACTAATAAGAGACATTAGACTGCTACCAATGATATCAGCAAATGTTTCTAATATTAAAAACATATGAGGCATGTACTATATATATGTTGGAAAAAATCACCCTTTCCTCAGTCAGAAACTGCATTTTGGTAATTGTATCCAAGTACAACTTTTCAAATCCATAAAGAATATCCATCACACCTATCTTTCAAACTTTTCATCGCTCACTCCTCCAGCATAAAAACCTACTGTTGTCAAACCGTTACAAAATGAATTCAAAAGATCACAACAAACAAACTGAAAACAAAATGAATAGCCTATTTATTGCAGTGCTTTTTCAAAAGTAGCATATTCACAGGCATTATTGAGCCGACACGTCGCACAGTGTAAACAAAGGTGTTCATTAATAAAGTAGGTCTACTTTATATGATATATGGGGTTCCTTGTGGCTGATTACGTATACATCTATACAGCTAAAATTTGCTAAATTAGCTAAAAAAAGAATATTTTCCATAAACATATGAGTGCTGGAGAACTTTAATGTTATTAAATCAATTACAAGTTAAACTACTAAAGATTCCCTGCTTGGTTTTTTGACTGCTGACAAATCAAATAACCATAATCACTTTGAGCACCAGTATCTTCAGATTAGCATTTGTCATAATTTTTGACATCTTATTGACAAATCACTTAGCCGATTAATCAAAAGAATAAACGTTAGATTAAACCATGATTTAAAAAATTAAAATATTGCAGCTCTTCTCAGGATAAGTGATTGGGGACAATAGAGGTATGGACCAAAGTAGTTTTTGCCCTCATCTCAAGAAAATGAAAACTAGATGAACATTGTATAGAAACATGACATGAGTATGTGTGTGAGCATCTCAGGGACATCGCAACAATAGAATTACAGTGAGGCAGAGCTTGTTAAACACTGGAAGTTAATAAAGGGAGGGAGACAGACAGAGAGACCCATATCTGCGGGTAAGACAAGATAAAAGGGAGACCAACTGATATGAGATAGATGAATGACAGACTGACAGAAAGAAAAACAGACAGAGACTTCGGGTCAGTGTGGCCCAGAACAGACAAGACTATAAATAGATCCAATCCTCCTCCGGCTTACAGCCCTGAATCACACTGACCTGGCCTGCCCTGCATCACCAAGCATAGAGACAGAGACACAATGAGACAGAAAGTGAGAGACACAGAAACAGAAAAAGAGAAAGGCTGACAGATGGAGGCGTACGGAAAAACCAGAGAGGAGGAGGAGGCGAGTTTCTGACAATGATTTTATATGATCTCTCTTTCTTTCCCTTCCAGTTACCACTTCCTCCATCAACAAGTGACTCCAGTCTGACGTCCCGTCGCTGTGAGAGGTCAGTCTGGTGTCAGTGGGACAAAGCTGAGGCTCATGTCTCCTACTCAGAGCCAACAGTGTAATGATGTAAACAAGATGAGGAGTGATGGGAGATAATAAGGGGAAAGATAAAGATAGTGTTGATAATGTCACAAGTCTGATGACAGTGGTGATAATACCAATGATGGTAATGAACCCAAAATATGTTACTTGTAGCTACAAGCGTTAAACACCAGTAGTAAGCTGGTACTTCTTTTGTTTTGGACGTTTTCAGGATCATTATTTATTTGAAATTAAGAAATGACATTACAGAAACTAATCCCAGTAAGTGTCTGTTACTTTGACATTTGGGGGTCGGGTTGTTTGCCGTCTTACTGGGAGTTTGGTGGAGGCTTGATATCGGTTTGATCTGTGTTCAGTGGGCAGACTGGTCCACCATAGGGTAGATGGGAGCCTCAACCAGAAAAGAAATGGCCTCATGGTCAAGCTAAAGGACAGTAAGATCACCTGGGACCATGAATGTCTCTGCAAAATCCATGGGAATCAATTTGATAGATATTGATAGGTATTTCAATCTGGATCAAGGTGGAGAACTGAACAATGTTGCCGCCCCCACTGCCACTAGCATGACTGAAAGTAATCTAACTACAGAAGAGCACTTAAATATTGTAAACTACAAGTACAGAAACAACTCCAGTGGCCCTTCCCTAATAAAGAGTCCACATTCATGATTAGAAATCTTACCATGACAGGTTTAAATTCCTGCGATCAATGTATAAAACTGTGACTAACTATGAGTCCAGGTTCACAGGTCATTCAAGTTTAATTTGTTCGGACCCTGTAGCTGCTCCCAGTCATTTCAAATTGTACTCTGAACACGAGTCTTGTGTTTACGTGGGTTAAACACGCTGTAGCTCAAGTTAAACTTATGATTATGAGAACAGGACTTGCACAGTCATAGTTCTTACGTGCTTTTCTGTTCTCAAATTTAGGATGAAAAACAGCAGCACGGTAGTCTGTATGCCTGTTTGTGTGTGTTGGGGTCTGAGAGATATCAGAGGAACTCAACCAAAACATGTAGTGACACACTGTGTATCCTTCTCCCCTCTCATTTTGTTTTTCACTCTGTTCTGCATTATGTTCTGCATGCTTTACGAGACAGTTTCAGTCAGCGCGTGTGGCACACTGGATGTGTTGAATTGAGCCATTAAATTAAGCTTTAAAAGGATGGTTTGGGTTATCTGACGTGGGATTGTGTGAGGTAGTCATCCATAGTCAGTGTATTACCCACAGTACACTCGGATGAGCTCACAGTTTGGGTAAGTAGACACGAGTATCGGCACAGAGCCTGAGTGATGTGCTGCTGTGGACGGGGTCAGCAGAAAACACATGTTTCAGCCGGAGAAAAAAGCCGAGTGTACGCTTTATTTTGAGTATTTTCACAGCTTTAACTTGCCGTCAAAAGGCCTTTTCCTTTTTCGAGCTACATTTTCTCAACTGTTGAACTACCATATTACTACACAAAAACACACCTGAGGCGCACACTTTATGACGCCGCCGATCAGCTGTTTGAGTCTGAGAGAGCTAAGAGTCAGCTGCATCTGGAAAAACATTTCACTGTACCTACACTTTCTTCGATGATACTCTATTTGAGCTGGTAAACTCAGTGAGCTTTGCGGTTCATGCACTGAATATTAAGGCATATACTGTTTAGTACATGCCAAGAGTAATATGAAAGTAATTAAGTTATATCAGTTAATTTATGATTACTCAGATAAACCTTTATGTGAGCAAGATAACCTGATTAACGTGTCAGCATGACACATGTCAATAGTCATATTATCCTACACTGATAATAGTCAAATTACTTGAGGGCAGATAGAGTTGAGGGGAGGAAGCGACGTGACAGAAAGACACTACATGAGGTGAAAGGGACAAGTGCATGCTGGGGTTTTAAAAACAAACGTAAGTTGACTTGTTATTGTAGTCTGACCTGCTTATTTGTCCCCTGCATCAACACAGTCAGCAGCAGTAGGAGCTGCAGCAGAGAGTCTGACGGACAGCTCAGGCAATGAAGGCACTTTAAAACCCTTAGTAGTCAAGTCTGACCACGCAGACATGATAAACAGGTTTATATTGAGTGTTGCTTACGCTCTCCAAGAATATTGTTATCTCTGATGTCCGTCACGAATAAATGTCCACAAATCCACTTAGAAATCACAGAAGAAAGACAAATCTTCAGAACTTGCCTGAAGATGTTTTCTTCAGTATAAAAGTATTCCAATGAAAGCTGTCTGTGCATCCATTTGAAAAGAGGAACTGATAATAGCTGATTCAGCGTGCTGCTATTGGCGGCAAACAAATACAGACCAAAAGAAATTGGGGGGAACTGGGGACATTTGACTCTGATCATTGACTCTGATTTCTGTTATTCACATCATGTGAATGTAATCACCACAATCAGTGTTATAGTCACGTGGACGAAGTAAATACAATTGAATTTTTCCCGTGAAGATGGATGCCAAAATACACCTTCTTTTTAGTGTCACACCTGACCTAGTTTTCTTTCTTTCGCTCCTTCTCTGAAAGGTAAACTGTTTAAAATGGACAGATGTCAACATCGCGGCGAAAGGCAACAGGCTGAACATACAGACTGTGGATTTACTGCTAGCTATCGTGGCTTATGTCAACGTTGTTATAGGATAATCAAGACATATGCTGGAGTAAACAAGAGAGCTGGAAGGGGCCGTTTCTCAAATGAACCACATAACTAATCCACCATGTATTCCCAAACTTCAAGGTTATTATTTTCCAAGGGGAAAACAGAGAAATAACTTACTAAATGTATATATTAGTGACTCTAGACATGTAGAGTGTGGGAGAGGTATGAATCAGAAGTTTGTTCAAATTTCAATTCAAAATGTTGTTGATATTGGGAAATAAGATATATAAATATATATACATATATATAAATATAAATTAATTCATCAAAATAGTGTCCTTGAATCCAAAAGTGAACCAATTGTAAGATGTTGAACGTTTTATCAAGTTTATACAAAGCATAGTCTTTAGCATCATCTAAAAGTTAACCAGCTCATGCAATAGAAACTAAGCTCTGTGGTTAGGTGTTTGTAACCTAAAAGCACCTTGGGAGTTGTAGTCAACTCCTCTCCTTTGTGTTTTTATGTAGGCTTACACTATTGAGTAGTTAATAACGAACCAGAAATTTTGCAAGACCAGTCCAGGCTGTAGAAGTTCTCCAAAAGTCAGTTTCTGAAGATTGATTGATCTAACCCTACACAGGAAACCTCCACCTGTAGACCTGCTAACATACTGGAGTTTAGCACGTTAAGATGATAGTTTTAGAAATAACCTAAAGTGACCTGAAGTGTTGGATGAGTCGAGATGACCTTTTGTTATCACTAGATGAAAAGGGAATAACCAAAGTCATAAAGATTTACCCTTAAGGGATCATGAAGCAGGTTTGATGGCAATCCACCCAATAGAGGAAATTTTACTCTGGACCAAACTGTTGGATCACCAGACCAATACTGTCATCCAAACAAAAGAACCAACACCCCTGAACGAAAGTGGGAAATATTTCATATAGATGTATTGTGGTATTGTGCAGAATCCCTTTTTAACCTTCATTTTTTCATTAAATTTGAAGTGAGAAAATCCTGGGCATTAGTGCTGCATCATCATCTCATCATTTTTGTCCAGTGACCCCGAACTAATGTTCTTAGTGTCACTGTTCTCTCAAAATAATGGATGACAGCAGATAGCTTGTGAAGCATGTGAAAGTTTGACGTTCCTTTCACTCAGTGGAAGTGAGAAACACTGACATCATCGCATCCCCAAAAAGTAATAACACAGCTCAATATAAACAGGTGCCACCGGTGCTTTTCTTACATTGCTGCAGGTCCTGTTTCTTTCCCCCTCCTCTTATCTCAACTATGCTACACTGAGGCTAAGCAAATACAATATGAGATTAAAGGTAAATTAGATTTATCACAACTACTCTGCCAGTTCACTGTGCTATCATGTCATTATGTACAGCTTCCATTAGCATGGTACTGTTGCTAGTGTAACTCAACAACTACACCTAACAACGTTTAAAAAGATGTGTGATGACAACACCCAAATTAGTACTAAGAATAGATCTGGAGGCAAATACTGGCACCTTTATTCCAGCACATAAATAACACTGCCCGGGTTTCCAGCCTTGATGTGTCAGAGTGCAGCCTTGATCCTCGTTTTGTGATAACTAATCACTGATGAGCGGCTGTTCCAGGGAGACAGACAGACCGAGAGAGACACACACACACACAAACACACACAAACAAGAGAAGGGACAATGACCTCCATTGTGTTGAGACTGCCAGACCTTATGGTAAGACATGAAGAGACACACATGAACAAACATCCAGTTACAAAAATTTAATGCAGCCTGTAAAGCTGTGTAAAGAGTGACAGCTGACGTAGATCGTGTCTGACAGCTGAGCAGCGATACTTGCACAGCCTGTATGAGCAAGTTAATCCTCCTAAAAAGCAAATAATGATGTTGTTTTACATTTGCCAGGAACATTCTACCATTCCTATGTGTTGATATTTATGTTCGATATTTATGTAGAAGCTTGTGGAACAAGTCCTGTTCGTTAGATGTGCATAGACCAACGTTAACACATGGGATCGTACGTTGTATGGGCTTGACTTGACAGGGTGCAGGCTTATAACGCTTTGTGTAAGCGATGAGCTGCGCGCGCTGCCTGAGCTGCACAGGTTGGAAAGGATTATTATGCCTCCATGTATTTTATATCATGGCCACTTGCCAGTGATTAAAATAACTGTTTATTTACATTTCCATTTACAAATATTGCTCAGCTGCTGAAGCTGAGTTCAGTCGTCGTGCAGGACAAATGTGATTAAAAGATTTCAATATAGACAAATATTTGCACAGTGTACCTGGAAGGGTGTGACACATCATGACATGCAGGATGTACAACTCATTATTTTCCTTTTTTGGCAAGTACTGAGTTAATTAAATACATACCAAAGTCCACATAAAATGTGTCTAATTTTAGCCAATTATGGAAAAAATATCATCCAAGTTACTATTTTTATCTAAAATGATCCTAGATCTGGATCTAGAAAAAGTGCTGAAATCAAACTCCCCTAATATTGTGGAAGCTCATTTTGTTATTATAATCCACTGGTGATCAAGTGGAGATTCAATCCACTAAACCTCCACAAAACCTGCATCATTGCCACATTTTCACAAAAGTGTGTCAAGGCAGCAGGCCCTGAATGGGACCATTATTGTGAGCAGACTTTTATTATGAAAGGCTGTTTTGATTGTAACCTTGGAAGCAGACACAAACGCACCAACTGTGTTGGTGGTGCGCCAGTCAACACAAGTACATACTTCAACCAAGTCATGCAGCGGCACAATCAACTCTATTGAATTTATTGGGATACTAAAAACTGCTATTAGAGCTGCACAGCAGCTTTCAGATGGGATTATCAAATGATTTTAACTTTGCCAAGAGCCTGCAGGTACGTGTCAATTGTTAAGGTGAAACTACGATTAAACAGACAAAGCTGACAAGGCATCACACAGATGAGAGAACAATAAACTGAGTGTGTGTGATCGACTATGGGTGTGTGTTTGTATGCGGTTGGTCAAACATCCTCCACTTGGGAAAACAGCAGCCTTGTGCAAAGAAACCTTAGTGTAAATGGAGATAATGACAACAAAAGGTGAACAAATATTGACACAGATCACTATGTTGTGTGTGCATGTGCCTGCATATGTGCGTTTGTCTGTGTTTCTTTATATTTCGAGCCAAATTTGGATGTCAGCGCGGTTGGTTTGCATCTTGTAAAATGAAGAGTCAAAAGCATTCACCAGTTAAATGATCTGATATGCAAAGTGAGTGTTGTAGACAGAACAGTTTGTTGTTTGGATAAATAACAGCCAGCTTTAAAAAAGGAGATTACTGAGTGAAATGAGAACTAGAGAGTGATGTGGTAAAAGAAGTAAAATGAGGCAGGAACAGCGGTATTTAGAAATATGTAACTCATGACAATGAAGTATGTTTTGGCAGTATCAAAATAAATGAAACATTCAGGCAACCATAACTGGCTGAAGTATTTAAAGCCTCCGCTCTGTACAAGACTTAAAATATTTTTAAGTTGACTTAATTTTTATCTTGTTCCCACAACTAAATCAATCAATCTGCAGTCCAGTCCAGCTGTCAAGCTGTTTTTAAGGAATTAAACTATACATCTTGTTTTTAGATCCAAATGTTCAATAGGAACCAATGTGCTTGTGGCCGAGTGCCACAAGCAAGGTAGGAAAGTATTGAGAGATGGACTAAAGACCATTATATACTCCAGAACAGATGTGGGCGTGAACAGCAGGACGGGCAGCTTTTTACACTACACTTAGTGTCTGCGGATGTAAATAATAATTTCTATGATGTGACAATGCGATGGCAAAGTTTAGGTTCGGTTTTGGCACTGAAACAACTTGGACTGTCTTGGTTGTCATGGTTACAATATTTAACATGTGGTCAAGCTTATTTAACAACCATGGCTAAACGAAACAACACTGACTAACAGTTTGAAACAGGAACGAACAGCTGTCTCCCGTGATAAACTTGAGTGTTTTGTCTCTCTGTAACCACGTCACTACAGGACGCTGTCACTTGAATGTAAACATGTCGTTTGAAAAGACTGATGCTGTTTCACATGAATGCAGGAAGTCACCTAACAATAAAACAACCTGTGTCACCCCCCCCCCCCCCCCCAAATGGCAGCACGGTCTCATCTCTTCTTGAGGTTAGCGGCTTCAGGCTACATTAGCTCCTATGAGCATAAAATAACCTGAATCTCCCATCAAACTGTTGGCGGTCAAATTGTATTGCGGGAAATTCAGGTTTTGAAAGTGAAAGCATGAAATAAAAATAACAATATCTCTGGTTCGACAGCTTTAGATGAGAGCAATGCTAAACCAGGGGAGTACTATTTCCAACTAGCAGAAGTGTTTTTTTACCTTTCCCTTTGGTCTACTTTCAAACCATGAACACATACACCACACAGATTTTACTCTGGAAAATTACTCTGTGAATTAAAATCCCGACATGTAAGTTTTAACTTCGCTGGGTCCCGCCAGATTAAAGCCCTCAAAAACCAAAGTAAACAACAAGTCACATTTTTCTGAGGTCTTTTTCTGGAAAACATCAATTTGTGTGATTGACAGTCAGGCTTCCTCAGGCTTTGAGGACTTTGAGTTTTAAATGGTAAACCTGACCGCACTGTGTTACTATTCATTATACATGACACCCAGTGAATATGGTGACCATGTTATGTAATCTTGGCTGTCAGGTGTGATGGGTAGGATGCATGCAAGGTAGCCGTTACCATGGAGACAAGCTGCTTGATTGACAGCAGGAGAGTGAGTGTGTGATCAGGAATAGATTATCCCCTGGCATGTCTGCCACACACACAGTCAGGCAGAGCTAATGGTCTTTTCAGGAATTTATCAGTGTTTACTTTGAATATCAAAAAAAATGTAAAACAATGTGATTTGCCAAAGAGATTAAGGATAAATATTGGCAAAAATAGTATTAGCAAAACAACAATCTGTAGTTTAAACATTTGTTTGTTTGTGACAAAATACTGAAAATGCCAAATTGAATTAAGCTCCTCGTTTTGTCCAAGTCTAAAACCTCATGACATATAGCATCATAGAAGACCAGTAAATATTGAAATTTAAGTTTCTCTGAACCGCAACATCCTCAATCCACCTAAACCTTAAATAAAAAATACAGGTGTTTTTGTTTTTGTTTTTTTTGTAATAAAAACCAAAAAAACATCAACTTGACTTGTGGCTCACATGCAGAGCATTTATGCACATGTGAAGAATGGTAAGGTGAAACTTTTATGAGGCAGACAGGTGGAGAGAGACAGAAAAGCAAGAACGAGACAGAAAGAATAAAATTTGGAGACTTAGGTGCAAAGCTTTGCCAGCATGATGTGATCACATCTTCACATACACACAGACAAGGACGCACACACCAACACGCGTTATTGCTCGATGCCTCTCCCGTGTGTGTATCAAACTTTATTGCCTTCTCAATCTTCCAACTGTCGCAATAAATAATCTCAATAAAAACCTCTCCATTATGAAAACTGTATTATTTCACTGTTGCTAACTTACTTACCTGTTAAGTGTAATTACTGCACCCAGCTCACAACTAAATATGATACATATGTGTGTGTGAAATCTTATACACTGAAAGAAAGACACACAGTGCATTCAACCACCTCTGTTGCTCTATCTCTGCTGTACCATGAATCTATACTGTATGTAGAGCTGCAACGATAAGTCGATTAATCAATTAGTCGATCAGAAGAAAATTAATCAGCAGCTATTTTAAGAATCAATTGATTGTTTTTACACATAAATGCCAAACATTTAATGGTTCCAGCTTCTTAAATGTAAGAATTTGCTTCTTTTCTTGGTCTTACATTATAGCAAAATTAATATATTTCACTTTTGTGTGGACAAAACAAGACATTTGATGACATGATCTTGGGCTCTGAGATTTCATGATGGATATTTTTCACAGCTTGCAACTGACAATTATTTTCATTAGCAATTCTTCTGCCAATTACAATAATTGTTTATTGTCTGCAAACTGTCGGAAAATAATGAAAATGTTCATCACAGTTTCTCAGATTAAAATGTGACGTCTTGTTTTGTTCAACCATCAGTCCAAAACACAAAGTTCAGTATTCAGTTTACATTTATATATAACTGAGAAAAGCAGAAATTCCTCACAGGAAGCAGAGTAGTAGTCTGTGTTTCTGCCAGAATAGAGTAGAAATATTAGCATGAGCATCTGCACGCTCCACACTGTGCATATAGTCATTATGTAACGAAAGCTTTCGAGCAATGGCTTTCTTCGGTTGTTATACATGAACACAATTATGCTGCCACTTTCAGAAGAGGGACACACAAACAAGACCTCCTCCATGACTCACACACATTGATGTTACAACAACTGACAAGTAAGCGCATACACACGCACGCACGCACGCACGCACGTACATGCACACACACGCACACATGCACACACCGTAAGATTCTCTAATGTAATGTAATCCAATGAAGTGTTGGCAGACAGACTTCCCTTTGAAACACACTCACTAGTTTCCCTGGAGTGAAGAGCACAGGCAGAATGGACACGAACACAGTAGGGTTGAAAATAATTATTATTTAAATCTTCAATTAATCTCCTGAAAATTCCATTATTTGGTCGATGAATTATCAGGTCTATGAAAAATCTGAAAAAAGGTAGACCACCAGACTGAAATTGTGCATCTCTTTGTGGTCACTTTGTATCACCTCCACAAGCAGAAATGCCAATCACTACTTCCGGCTTCTCAAATGTAAGGATTGATACTAGGGCTGCACAATGTGCAAAAGAAATCGTATTGCACTTATTTTGGCAGATATCGAAATATGCGTTTTCAGTTGGAATGGACGTTCTTGCATTTAATTTTCACAAAAGAAATGTTTAAATGACGACATGATTTTTGTTGGGGCTTGTAGCTTCTTCCTTTATGTCTGGAGAATATGATTTGTGGGCTGAGGCGTCTCTGTAGCACCGCAACACTTATGGTGCTAACAATGCACAACAATGTTGAGACACGTTTCACCTTCATCAAAAAGATTGAAGCTCCTGCAATTTTTTGCAGCTCCTGCTATTTGAATATTGCACTTTTGCCATTGTTATTATATTTCGATTAATTGTGCAGCCCTGACTGATACTTTTCTCTACTTTATGTCATTGTGAATCTATTACATTTGTGGTTTAGACTGTTGATTGGACAAAACAAGCCAGGTTCATCTCTTTTTTGTGTCCCCTGGAAACACGTTGGTTGTTGTCTGTGCTATTTGCTTTTGCTGTGTGTATTTGCATGCACGTTTTCTGAATTTCTTGTTTGTTGTCTATTTGTAGGTTTTCTTAAGTTGCAGTGAACGGAGCTCTCCGGGCCACCGTAAAAAAAGGCAAAATTAAAAAACTCTATCTGTGTTTTTCTTTTGCCATATGTGATATTACATTGAATATGTTATGGTTCTGGACAGTCTTTCATTCTACGGACGAAACAAACAGTTGAGAAAATAAAATAATAATAAATGATGAAAACATTGCTAGCTGCAGCCTTACTGTTGCTATTTTTGGTATATTTCATATTGTTAGTTGCAGCTCTGCTAACTTGAATATTCAGCTTTTAGTGATAAATCAATCCCCTCCAAAGTACCAATCTCAAAGAGCATCCTCCGTCCTTCTCACTATATGGCAAATTAAAATTTTATTCAACTTGGCTTCCACATGATGCCATATGCTTCGGACAGGGGGGATAATGATGAACAGATGAGAGAGAAAAAGAGGACAAGATGAATATGACAGGAGGAGAGTCTTTGAAAAACACACTGAACCTCAGTACACACACACACACACACACACACACACACACACACACACACACACACACACACACACACACACTCAGTATCAAAGTGCTGATAAGAAGGTTTGCATGCTGTGGGAAGACTGACACCACGCATGTGTTACAATGCTCTAGTTCTGTTTTAGACCATATAACCCTGACCATCTAACGCTCCTTTTCCATATCTACATCTTTCTTTTTCCATATATGACTCTCACTCTCTCCCCCTCATCAAATATTCACAGTTGGTCCCATTAAACATTCACCGCGCAGTGCTGCTACGTTTATCTGCCCTTCGCCAATCAGCCTCCAGCGAGTGCACTACAAGCCCACCAAAAGCCTGAACACACACACACACACACACACACACACACACACACACACACACACACACACACACACACACACACACACACACACACACACACACACACACACACACACACACGTCGTCGTCTGCCTGAATGGCCTGCGATGCGGCAGCCTTGTGGAGAGAGGAGAGAGGGGAGAGGGGAGGAAATGACTAGAGAGAGGGAGGAAGAGGTGGCAAAAGAAACAAAGAGAAAAGAGGAAGGCAATGGCCGCTGAGGGAGAAACACATGAAAGAAGATCAGATGAAGAAAGGAAGCAAAGAAAAGGAGTGTGAGGGTCCACTCCTCAGCTCTTGTCCATGTGAGAGCAGAGCAGCCTTGCACCTCAATAATTCAACAGTGGGACGAGTGCCGCCAGCCTCCCCCTCTCTCCTCCTCTCTCTCTCTCTCTCTCTCTCTGACATCACAAGGCCTTACCTAATAACAGTGTAAAAATACTCTCACTTTACAGTTCGACACAAAACGTGACACATAATTGTGACTAAAAATAAGATGATACACTGTCAAGATACATCTGACTTTTTCCTTTTGGTGTTCCATTTTTCAGTCATCTTTCTCTGATGGAAAAAGACACACAATCAGGTAAACGCAACCCGGCTCTGAGCGCTGCCAAAATGTGCGTGACCTACATTCAGTACAGTGCCTGAACGCATCCCAAAGCTGCTGCTGCTCCATTAGCGTGCAACTCACTCCAGTGTAGACAAGGTGTTAGTGTCACCCTCTGGGTGTGGAGTGACCCTAAAATCAAGGGTTGCCGCTCAAAACTACAGAGCTTGCATTTACTGTCCTTTTTCTGTGCACTCACACAGAGCAGGCCACTGACAATAGAAACAACTGATAACAAATACAGCTCTTATTAAGGTTGGCTGATATAGCTGAACTTTAAAATATATATCACATAGACACATGCATGCATGCAAAATAATCAAAGTGAGGTTCAACGTAAAAAACCTTTGTTCATTTGGTATGATATGATAAAAGCAAACATATGACATTCAATTAACTGCTGAGGGAAGCAGCGAATCTAAGAAGCTGTAACCAAAGAATTTTTGGCATTTTTTGCTTGAAAAATGGCTGAAACCATGAACCCATTACCAAAACAGTTAACTGATTTTTCTTTTTGGGTGATTAATCACCAAACCTTTAAGCTATTGGGTTGTGCCGATGGACGATGATATCGGTGATCGACGGTCATCAGACATCAATTTCACAGGGTGACAGTGGTGGGACGATCGGACTATGGTTAAGACTGTAAGTAATGCTATCAACAATAACACTTGCCATATTACAGACTGAGCAGTGGATGGGTACATAGCTTAAGAGTGCCACCTTGTCTAAAACCAAACACAAAGGCAATCTAGAACTTGAGTTACCACTACAAATGAATCTAAAGCTGAAACAATTAGTCGCTTCCTTGATTGTCATTCGAAAGAAAGTTTACTGCCAATAATTGAAAATGGCTCCAGCAAGTCAGTTGAACCAGGCTCGACTTTTGCAGCGATGAAACACAGTGTCATGTGGAAATGGATCCCATTAAAGAATCAAACACATGCAGGTACATACTCCTAGTAAATACTCCATAAAGTTATTGACCCCACTCTACTGTTCTCCTCATAACTGTGGGACAGAGTATAACAGTGACTGTTCTGAGTTGTAAAACCTGTCTTGTGGTCCTATAAACTCCTGTGCAGCGTTACGCATGGATGTATGCATCAAAGCGGCCTCCCTAGGTTGTATGTCATCATCTTACAAGCACTTGTAGCAACACGCCTCCCTCAACACAGTCCCTTGCTCATTTTTAGGATAGTACCAATTACGGCACCAATAAGGACTAATAGCTGTCACTCACAGCTTCAGTGAGCTAACAACTAACAGGACCCTGCCACTGAAACCAAAAACCAACTGAGCAGGTACACACCTGCTCTTATTCATATGGTGTCATTTGAATAAAGACAAGACCTGAGTTTGCGACACCCAAGAAGCATGGGAGGACTATGAGAAAATGGACCCCCAGCCATTTGTAGTCATTTTGTGTCTCTGTGTCCTGGTAATCCATTCATTACAACTGAATTGACAGTTTAATGTAGAAAATAGTAAATGTCTGCAAAGTGCCAACAAACCTGAAATATACATTTATTCATAATACAAATACAATTAATTTTCCAATATAAAACTTGTAACTGTACACTTCCCTGACCTTTGTGAGTGGAAACCGTAGTTACAATAGCCACCGTTGTGACTGTAACTGAGACACATTTGTTTTTTTGTTGCTGCTGTTCAGCACTTGATTAATGATTCTGAAAAATCCTGAGCTTTTGAGCAGGTTACCAGCCTCACACAGTTTTAATCAGTTTGATTTTCCCTGAGACAAAACATTCGTATGTCCGTATTTTAAATCTTATAACCTTAATAATGCTAACTGCTGCAGAACTGCTCTTGATAAAACTCTGAAGCGTGTTGAACCTCAGGCCACACCCCCCAATCAGTGATGGCACATCAGGTTTTTCCATTATCTGTCAAAGCTGATATACCTGTTTTGCAATCACCAATTATCAGGTGAATTTCAGCCCTATGTAACCGAGTGCTGAACATATTTACTACCCCAACAATATGCTTTATATTTCATTTACACTAACACGTATTAATACATAAAATTGCTTCATGTATACTGTTCTATAGTAGAATCTAACCGTTGGAAATTATGGATTTTAAAATGTATTTTTCTGTCAGTCTTAATTAATTAAACACTTAACCACTATGAGCGTAAGGGACGCTCAAACCTGCTTCTCACAGTAAATCCACT